>NC_091335.1:29607557-29842823 GCF_038502225.1 Cherax quadricarinatus
AGTGTCGTCCTAACTATGTGTGGTCGCAGTGACAGAACTCTTGAAGAATAAATATGTATACACAGATAAACCACACATGGGAGAAAGAAATTTACGAAGACTTAAACCATTAACATACGTGCAACATTCAATATGTTGCATGTAAACAACACTTAAAGAGCAAGAAGTCTTGATAGGACCGAGTGCGCACGTAAATGACTTGTAGAAATAGTGTTGGTCTCTGCTCTGAACAGCTTCCGCCTATTTTACTGTCGCTAACGATAATACAGTAATAGAGAAGTTGTATTCCACACTTGAAGTTTTAGCAAAACTAACAGCTGCAGCATGTTAAAATGCGAGAAGATCCCGGAAATAATCAGATAAAGGGGGGCCACACGAGTTTACATATGGTATTGTTTATTTACTAAGAGCAGCATTCAGTGCATCAGTCAACACAGCAACTTGCTAACTAGACAGTGGTTAATGTTACTCCAGTAACATTAACATTCAGAACCCCTCGGTTTATAAATTTTATTAACACGAGTTTCACTAACAAATGTTCCATTGAAATACAGAATACAAAATCCTCGTATATATAGCATACATCAACAACCTGAAAACCTTAGATAAACCACCAAAAACAGAAGATTATTTACTTATCTGACACAAATAACCAGTACAACCGGGAAAAAAATTTTATAACGAAGTTCTGGTCCGACTTGAACCATTAAATAGTCACACTAACACACGAAGGCAAGGTAGCCAGTATATATGAGAGCAAGAAGTGGAGAAGAAGTGGTAGAGGTTATTATTATTATTAAAGATTAGCCGGTATTCTCCCGGCCCGGGCCTTTTCCAAGTGGTGGCCCGGCCTTGACTCCCTGTTTAGGGAGTGTCTGAGACCTAAGTCTCCCATGGGAGGAGGCACAAGTACCTCCTCATCTTTGGGACCAACTGTCCCCAGGCCTAGCCACAAGCTAGGCCTCTCTGGTCTGCCATCCCCGCCCCAAGGGGGCTAATGGGAATAAGTCTTATGAGCTAAAGGCTCGGGCTCAGGCACCTACCCTACCCTAGAAGGGTTAGGCATGGTATCGATGGATCAGTGGTAGAGGTAATGCTGGTAGTGGAAGTTGTAAGTAGGGAGAGTAGACGAAGTGATGTAAGAGATAGAAAGTGGAAATGTTCGGGTTATTTGTGTATTCTATTCATAGTATTGTACCTTCGTTTTCTTTACAAAACTGAATTCTCATCGTACTGACACAAATATCCAGTTGGACAAGACTGTTTTACGATACCAAAGTAGCAGTTTTAAATGAAGACGTATACGAGTTGTTTAATGTAGTAAGTTTAGTTCTGTGGATCCCCTCTAGATTCAGTACTTGTTAATATTGTACATAGATGTATTGTAACTGGAGACATCATCTGGAATTGCGATAAGGAATTAAAATGTGCCGCATCTGTGGCTAAGTATTCACGGGGTCATGGACAGAAAAGCATGAAGGTCCGAGGTATACAACATTATTTATAAGAAAGACAAGGCCAAAGTGATGCAATGTGTACAAAAATATGTAAATAAAATTTATGGAAACTCACTGTGCCAAGCAAAGCAAAATAACTTTGAAATAAATACTAATAATGTGTGCTAAGAAAGGTATAAGTCAAAGCTAGAAATTTTGATTGCAAGGAACCTAGAACAACAATAATAGTTTCACACTTGTCACACCTAACTATGACTCGACACAAATAACAGGCACTTGGGAGTCTGAAACAAGTTGGACCGAGACGTCGTTACAAGATTGTCTCCTAGATGCAGGTTAGTCGTGTATTGTTCCAGTCCTGGTACTGTGCCTTTTAATATTTGTCTTAACTGTGCTCAACACTTCTGGTATTAGTACGTAAGACAAACACACTAAATAGGGGATACTGATGGGTAACAAAAGTCATATTATCACTAAGAAACAAACCAATCTATAAGAAACATGAACACTGAAGCACTCAGAACGTCTTGAAATCTGAGCTGAAAAAAAATTCACCGAATAATAGCATAGAACTGAAAGAGGTACTAAACTATGGGAAAAGTTCATCTGGATAATTATGGAACACTTGAACTGATTTTAAGAACCGAATGGGTAAGAATTTTGTAAATAGGGGATTTAGTTTATTGCTTTCTAGTTATTTGATAGATTCAGTGTTGTGGCTGACTAGACAGAGTAACGTGGTTTTTCTATATCCACTGAGACTATGATAACTTTATTCCAGGAGCTGTGTCAAGTTGACCAGTTGACCATGATGCACCTTGGAGATGGCATAGGTGGTAGCAAAATAGTACCAGCAACAGCAGTAGTAGTAGCAGTAATAGTAGTAGTAATAGTTGTAGCAGTTTTAATAGTGCTAGGAGAACTTGTAGCAGCAGCAGTAGTAGTAGTAGTAGTAGTAGTAGAAATCTGTACAGTAAATGTACACGCTGTTTCAAAAGCAACATAGCTTCATTTCCTCCATCTTTTAAAAAGGAAGGCAGCATCAGTGAGCGGAAGGAGTCAAGGGCAGGGAGAGAGAGCTCTCTACAATCTCTCCTTGCCTTAAGTAACTAGACAGAAATAAAAGGAGTCAGGCAGCAGATAACCTCGAAACAGTTTGCAAGATCTACCGCTGTATGTGTAATCTGTATTGTTCCTAGTGTATTCCCTTACACCAAGCTGAAAGGCGACCGTAGTGACGACTAACATAGTCGTACGTGGTATAATATAACGACCAAAAAGATTGTTTTACCTACTGTGAATTCGTTCCTTATACTTTATTCTGACTCCTGGTGTCAGGCTGGTCTTCCTACACACTCGCTACGTAATGTTCTCCATATGGAACTAATTGTCCTCCATTTTCGATTTTATTTTTCTGGCATTCAGAAATAGGAACATAATATCACTTCTCACACTTTGTCCACATTAAAAGTTTTTTTTTTGAGGACTCTGTTAAAAAAAAATAATCCATTGCGCCAGGAAATTTATTTCTCTTGTCAATCTTATATATAACATAAATAATAATTTGCAAATGAAATCACTGCTTTAACAAAAATATTTTTTTAAATACGGCTTACGTAAAATTAAAACTGAAAAAATATGTAAAAACGCTTAGAATAATTAATTAAAACCCAGATTACTTTTGTGTAGAGGGAGAGAGAGGCACGTAGAAGAAAGGAATTATGAGGGAGCGAGACTGTGGAGGACTGGAGGAAGACAAGACTGTGAAAGAATGGAGGAAGACAGGACTGTGGAGGAATGGAGGAAGACAGGACTGTGAAAGAATGGAGGAAGACAGGACTGTGGAGGAATGGAGGAAGACAGGACTGTGAAAGAATGGAGGAAGACAGGACTGTGGAGGAATGGAGGAAGACAGGACTGTGAAAGAATGGAGGAAGACAGGACTGTGGAGGAATGGAGGAAGACAGGACTGTAAAGGAATAGAGGGAGACAGGACTGTGGAGGAATGGAGGAAGACAAGACAGGACTGTGAAGGAATGGAGGGAGACAGGACTGTGGAGGAATGGAGGAAGACAGGACTGTGGAGGAATGGAGGAAGACAAGACAGGACTCTGGAGGAATAGAGGGAGACAGGACTGTGGAGGAATGGAGGAAGACAGGACTGTGAAGGAATGGAGGAAGACAGGACTGTGGAGGAATGGAGGAAGACAAGACAGGACTGTGAAGGAATGGAGGGAGACAGGACTGTGGATGAATGGAGGAAGACAGGACTGTGGAGGAATGGAGGAAGACAGAACTGTGGAGGAATGGAGGGAGACAGGACTGTGGAGGAATGGAGGGAGACAGGACTGTGGAGGAATGGAGGGAGACAGGACTGTGGAGGAATGGAGGAAGACAAGACAGGACTGTGGAGGAATGGAGACAGGACTGTGGAGGAATGGAGGAAGACAGGACTCTGGAGGAATGGAGGGAGACAGGACTTTGGAGGAATGGAGGGAGACAGGACTTTGGAGGAATGGAGGGAGACAGGACTGTGACGGAATGGAGGGAGACAGGACTGTGGAGGAATAGAGGAAGACAGGACTGTGGAGGAATGGAGGGAGACAGAACTGTGGATGAATGGAGGGAGACAGGACTGTGGAGGAATGGAGGGAGACAGGACTGTGGAGGAATGGAGGGAGACAGGACTGTTTAGGAATGGAGGGAGACAGGACTGTGGAGGAATGGAGGGAGACAGAACTGTGGAGGAATGGAGGGAGACAGGACTGTGGAGGAATGGAGGGGAGCTTGTGAACATGAGGCATAGGAGAGAGAGAGAGAGAGATAGAGAGAGAGAAGGGAGAATGGGACGGACGAAAGAACATACAGAGGGACGGACATATATAACGAAGGTAAAAGGAGAGAGGGAAGCAAGTGTTGGGTCTCGGCTGGAGGTAGGAGAGAGATGTGATGTAAGACGTGAGTAGACATGTGAGGTAACGTGCGTAAAGATGGGAGAAGATGGTAAACAGACGAAGATGAATATGGGAGGAAAGTGCAAATAAACGTGGATGAAGATGTGAGTGGAGATGGAATAGGATAATAAACAGATAAAGGGAGATATGGAAGGAGGTAGTAAAGACAGCTACGAGTAGAGCAAAGAAATCAGAAAATACATGGGATAAGATAGTAATGAGAAGTGGTGAGAGATAGGAAGGGATAATGCTAGAGACGGAGAGATAGAGAGAAGATAGTGGAGACCAGCAAAGGAGATCCCCTGAGTGTCTCCAAAGTCACAACTCTTGGGAGAGTGTAAGATCCCCTGAGTGTCTCCAGAGGAACAAGTCAGGGGGGGTGGGTGAGAGATCCCCTGAGTGTCTCAAGAGGAACAAGTCAGGGAGAGTGTAAGATCCCCTGAGTGTCTCCAGAGGAACAAGTCAAAGGGAGTGAGAGATCCCCTGAGAGAGTATCCAGAGGAACAAGTCAGGGAGAGTGTAAGATCCCCTGAGTGTCTCCAGAGGAACAAGTCAGGGGGAGTTAGAGATCCCCTGAGAGTGTCTCCAGAGGAACAAGTCAGGGGGAGTGAGAGATCCCCTGAGAGTGTCTCCAGAGGAACAAGTCAGGGGGAGTGAGAGATCCCCTGAGAGTGTCTCCAGAGGAACAAGTCAGGGGGAGTGAGAGATCCCCTGAGAGTGTCTCCAGAGGAACAAGTCAGGGGGGGTGAGAGATCCCCTGAGTGTCTCCAGAGGTACAAGTCAGGGGGAGTGAGAGATCCCCTGAGACAGTCTCCAGAGGAACAAGTCAGGGGGGGTGAGAGATCCCCTGAGTGTCTCCAGAGGAACAAGTCAGGGGGAGTGAGAGATCCCCTGAGAAAGTCTCCAGAGGAACAAGTCAGGGGGAGTGAGAGATCCCCTGAGAGAGTCTCCAGAGGAACAAGTCAGGGGGAGTGAGAGATCCTCTGAGAGAGTCTCCAGAGGAACAAGTCAGTGGGAGTGAGAGATCCCCTGAGTGTCTCCAGAGGAACAAGTCAGGGGGAGTGAGAGATCCCCTGAGTGTGTCTCCATAGGAACGAGTCAGGGTGGGGTGAGAGATCCCCTGAGTGTCTCCAGAGGAACAAGTCAGGAGGGTGGGTGAGAGATCCCCTGAGTGTCTCCAGAGGAACAAGTCAGGGGGAGTGAGAGATCCCCTGAGAGAGTCTCCAGAGGAACAAGTCAGGGGGAGTTAGAGATCCCCTGAGAGTGTCTCCAGAGGAACAAGTCAGGGGGAGTGAGAGATCCCCTGAGTGTGTCTCCAGAGGAACAAGTCAGGGGGAGTGAGAGATCCCCTGAGTGTGTCTCCAGAGGAACAAGTCAGGGGGGGTGAGAGATCCCCTGAGTGTCTCCAGAGGAACGAGTCAGGGGGAGTGAGAGATCCCCTGAGTGTCTCCAGAGGAACGAGTCAGGGGGGGGTGAGAGATCCCCTGAGTGTCTCCAGAGGAACGAGTCAGGGGGAGTGAGAGATCCCCTGAGTGTCTCCAGAGGAACGAGTCAGGGGGAGTGAGAGATCCCCTGAGTGTCTGCAGAGGAACGTGTCAGGGAGAGTGTGAAGATGGAGTCAGGATGTTAATTACAGTAATGGGTCACTGCAACAACTCTCAGCAAATCATGGCGGTTGTGTCAAAATATATTTTACCATCATATATTTATTTGGTTAATTAACAACGCTGAGTTGTTAATTTTGTTTTCCAGTTTAACGTATTTTAGACAAATTATGGATAGTTAAATATAATTTTGCAAATATAACAAGAAGTCCTATTTTTTTCAGTTTTGATTTTGGACGACGTTATACTCTTAGAAGTCATACAAGCAATGCGACGGTTACCGTTGAACGCACAAGCAATGTGACGGTTACCGTTGAACGCACTTCTTGATGGATGAAGATGTAGTCGAGATCTTTGTTACTGGGTTTCTCGTAGACCTAAAATGTGAGGGGGTTTTGGAGGTTGATGCCAGTGTGTCATCTTGCTCCATTTCCAGGGTAAACTGGATGGACGGTTCCATTGTGTTGTAACGGTCACGAACGAGTTCCAGGCAGAGTGACAGTATTATGGCTTAAAGACAGCCGAGAGTGTATCATATACCAGTCTACTGACTCTACATACTGGAAAGTATAGTGATAATGGAGGACTCCATCAAAATGGTGAGCTGTCTGTAGGAGGTGCTGTAACTAGTTAATTGAATTTGATGATAAGTTAGTAACAAGATAAGTATCAAGAGTTATGATATATTTTTCTGTGAAACACAGAGAAGGTTTGACCATGTTAACCTCGAGGCTTTTATGTGGGTCACACAAGTGATGCAGGTGGACGTTGCCAAAGTTAAATAGGGTCTTTGAAAAATATTTCGTTAGTAGTAATAATCCCGGGTGGTGTAATGCATTGCCACTGGCAAAAGTTATGGTTTGACCGGTGTTAATCTCACTTGTACTGGGGAAGCCATGCATACTGGCCAGTCTGTGAGTTGCTGCGCATCAAATATCAAAGTTTCTTACCTGCAGATAGAAGGTTGAAGCACTGTGGATTACAAATATTGACCGTGTTCAGTGTTTATACCAAAAATAATTCTGTCAGTCAGTAAGAATAACACTAGGTGCTGTACCGTGATCCGAGGACATGTATTGTAACCACGAACGAGTGGTATTTAATCAATAACAACAATGCGACTAGCCGGTGGATCGAACCCATGGGTTAGAGCGTCGTGGAATTTTCGCTCACCATGAGGCAGGCTAAAACAACACGGATTCGATCCCCTGGCTAGTCGCAGGCGAAGATTGATATAAATATATTTAATATTTATAATAAATTTTAACAGAATAAAGCGTGGAAGGGTAAAAATAGTTGATAATGATGCTGTGATATGAGGAAATAGTGATAAGAATATTGAGCTGAAGGGACGGGAAATAAATTGTGGAAGAGGGGAAATCTTGATGAGATATTGATCTGGAGAGCTGTGTGATAGTGGGGGCAGTGTTGGTTTAGTGTGGTGGAGAGCAGAGGAAAAGTTGGGGTTAGTATGGTGGGGAGTGGATGGGGTGTTGGAGTTATTGTGGAGGGAAGTGAAGGAAGTGTTGGGGTTATTGTAGTGTGGATTGGAGGGGAGTTTTGGGGTTATTGTGGAGGGGAGTGTTGGGGTTATTGTGGAGGGGAGCGTTGGGGTTATTGTGGAGGGGAGTGTTGGGATTAATGTGGAGGGGAGTGTTGGGATTAATGTGGAGGGGAGAGTTGGGGTTAATTGTGTTGATTGTGGAGGGGAGCGTTGGGGTTATTGTGGAGGGGAGTTTGGGGTTATTGTGGAGGGGAGTGTTGGGGTTATTGTGGAGGGGAGTGTTGGGATTAATGTGGAGGGGAGTGTTGGGATTAATGTGGAGGGGAGTGTTGGGGTTAATGTGGAGGGGAGTGTTGGGGTTACTGTGGAGGGGAGCGTTGGGGTTACTGTGGAGGGGAGTGTTGGGTTTATTGTGGAGGGGAGTGTTGGGGTTATTGTGGAGGGGAGTGTTGGGGTTACAGTGGAGGGGAGTGTTGGGGTTACTGTGGAGGGGAGTGTTGGGGTTACAGTGGAGGGGAGTGTTGGGGTTACTGTGGAGGGGAGTGTTGGGGTTACTGTGGAGGGGAGTGTTGGGGTTACTGTGGAGGGGAGTGTTGGGGTTACTGTGGAGGGGAGTGTTGGGGTTACTGTGGAGGGGAGTGTTGGGGTTACTGTGGAGGGGAGTGTTGGGGTTACTGTGGAGGGAGTCTTAGGGTTACTGTGGAGGGGAGTGTTGGGGTTACTGTGGAGGGGAGTGTTGGGGTTACTGTGGAGGGGAGTGTTGGGGTTACTGTGGAGGGGAGTGTTGGGGTTACTGTGGAGGGGAGTGTTGGGGTTACTGTGGAGGGGAGTGTTGGGGTTACTGTGGAGGGGAGTGTTGGGGTTACTGTGGAGGGGAGTGTTGGGGTTACTGTGGAGGGGAGTGTTGGGGTTACTGTGGAGGGGAGTGTTGGGGTTACTGTGGAGGGGAGTGTTGGGGTTACTGTGGAGGGGAGTGTTGGGGTTACTGTGGAGGGGAGTGTTGGGGTTACTGTGGAGGGATGTGTTGGGGTTACTGTGGAGGGAAGTGTTGGGGTTACTGTGGAGGGAAGTGTTGGGGTTACTGTGGAGGGGAGTGTTGGGGTTACTGTGGAGGGGAGTGTTGGGGTTACTGTGGAGGGGAGTGTTGGGGTTACTGTGGAGGGGAGTGTTGGGGTTACTGTGGAGGGGAGTGTTGGGGTTACTGTGGAGGGGAGTGTTGGGGTTACTGTGGAGGGGAGTGTTGGGGTTACTGTGGAGGGGAGTGTTGGGGTTACTGGGGCGGGGAGTGTTGGGGTTACTGTGGAGGGGAATGTTGGGGTTACTGTGGTGGGGAGTGTTGGGGTTACTGTGGAGGGGAGTGTTGGGGTTACTGTGGAGGGGAGTGTTGGGGTTACTGTGGAGGGGAGTGTTGGGGTTACTGTGGAGGGGAGTGTTGGGGTTACTGTGGAGGAGTGTGTTGGGGTTACTGTGGAAGGGAGTGTTGGGGTTACTGTGGAGGGGAGTGTTAGGGTTACTGTGGAGGGGAGTGTTGGGGTTACTGTGGAGGGGAGTGTTAGGGTTACTGTGGAGGGGAGTGTTGGGGTTACTGTGGAGGGGAGTGTTGGGGTTACTGTGGAGGGTAGTGTTGGGGTTACTGTGGAGGGGAGTCTTGGGGTTACTGTGGAGGGGAGTGTTACTGTGGGGGGGAGTGTTGGGGTTACTGTGGAGGGGAGTGTTGGGGTTACTGTGGAGGGGAGTATTGGGGTTACTGTGTTGTTAGGGTTACTGTGGAGGGGAGTGTTGGGGTTACTGTGGAGGGGAGTGTTGGGGTTACTGTGGAGGGGAGTGTTGAAATTACTGTGGAGGAGTGTGTTGGGGTTACTGTGGAGGGGAGTGTTGGGGTTACTGTGGAGGGGAGTGTTAGGGTTACTGTGGAGGGGAGTGTTGGGGTTACTGTGGAGGGGAGTGTTGGGGTTACTGTGGAAGGGAGTGTTGGGGTTACTGTGGAGGGGAGTGTTGGGGTTACTGTGGAGGGGAGTGTTAGGGTTACTGGGGGGGGGAGTGTTTGGGTTACTGTGGAGGGGAGTGTTGGGGTTACTGTGGAGGAGAGTGTTGGGGTTACTGTTGAGGAGAGTGTTGGGGTTACTGTGGAGGGGAGTGTTGGGGTTACTGTGGAGGGGAGTGTTGGGGTTACTGTGGAGGGGAGTGTTGGGGTTACTGTGGAGGGGAGTGTTGGGGTTACTGTGGAGGGGAGTGTTGGGGTTACTGTGGAGGGGAGTGTTGGGGTTACTGTGGAGGGGAGTGATGAATGGTTTGAAAAACCGACAAGTTGAAGATTGAGACACTTATGCAGCATATGGGAATCTTTATTCAGGAAACGTTTCGCCACACAGTGGCTTCATCAGTCCAATATAAAGAGGAAGGCGTAAGGAGAGGAGGAGTATGAGGTAATCAGTCCCTCAGCCTGGAGTCGATGTGTTCAGTCCATCAATCTGTGGAGGGGAGTGTTGGGGTTACTGTGGAGGAGAGTGTTGAGGTAACTGTTGTGTGGACTGGAGGGGTTGTTGAGGTTACTCTTCAGGGTATATTGGTGTTACTCTGAAGGATGGTTGGGGTTACTGTGGTGGGTAGTGGAAGGAGTGTTGGGGTTTCTGTGGAGGGAGTGATGAAGTCTACTTTCTTCACTAAGGTTTTTGAGGAGGTAGATCATGGTAATGAATATGATATTGTGTATATGGACTTCAGTAAGACTTTCCATAGTTCTATATCAGAGACTATTGAGGAAACTTAAGGTACACGGAATAGGAGGAGAAATTTTTTCCAAGGTAGAGGTGTGGTTGCCATGTAGGCAGCAGATAGTTTGCTTAAAAAGGGAGAAATCAGAATGGGGGCACGTCACAAGCGGTTTACCTCAGGGGTCAGTGTTGGGCCCCTTGTTGTTCACAATTTACATCAACGACATAGATGAAGGAATAAATAGTGACATAAGCAAAATTGTTGATTACACCAAAATAGGCCGTCCAATTCATTCTAATGAGGACATTAGTGCACTCCAGGATGATTTGAATAGACTGATGCAGTGGTCGGAGAAGTGGCAGATGCAGTTTAATATAAACAAATGCAAAGTTCTAAATGTTGGACAGGACAATTACCATGCCACTTATAAACTAAATGATGTAGACCTTAATATTACTGATTGCGGAAAGGATTTAGGAGTTCTGGTTAGCAGTAATCTAAAACCAAAACAACAGTGCTTAGGTGTTGGCAATAAAGCTAACAGAATTCTTGGCTTCATATCTAGAAGTATAAATAATAGAAGTCCTCAGGTTGTTCTTCAACTCTATATATCCTTGGTTAGGCCTCATTTAGACTATGCTGCTCAGTTCTGGTCACAGTATTACAGAATGGATATAAATGCTCTGGAAAACACACAAGTTATATCAGTACACGTCGGTGGAGACAACTGAATCCAACAATTATAGACCAATTACTAACTTGTCATTGTTACCTAAAATCGTTGAAGAGATAATATATAAGCGAATATATGCTTTTATTACTAAAAAAACACATTAACCCTCGCCAGTCTGGCGTCATACTAGAGGGAAAAGAATAATGATTGTATCATGATTACGGTAGGCTCAGTTCAGCTCTAGAAAACAATGAATATCCAGTGGGTTTCTGAGAGTATATATAGCCGGAGGGATATATTTTTCTCAGCGTATATATGCCGGGGATTTACTACATACAACCCATTTTCACCCAAGAGATGTCAGGTGTCGGCGCAACTCAGACTCCAGACAACACTTCCGTAATATTCACAGGTTATAGTTACTTCAGCATACAAGACCTACTCACATTTGTCTGTGTCTTCTGTGATAACGTGGCACTCGGAAGGAACATCAACCGTGGCACTTGGAAGGAACATCAACCGTGGCACTCGGAAGGAACATCAACCGTGACACTCGGAAGGAACATCAACCGTGGCACTCAGAAGGAACATCAACCGTGACACTCGGAAGGAACATCAACCGTGACACTCGGAAGGAACATCAACCGTGACACTCGGAAGGAACATCAACAGTGACACTCGGAAGGAACATCAACCGTGACACTCAGAAGGAACATCAACCGTGACACTCGGAAGGAACATCAACCGTGACACTCAGAAGGAACATCAACCGTGACACTCGGAAGGAACATCAACCGTGACACTCGGAAGGAACATCAACCGTGACACTCAGAAGGAACATCAACCGTGACACTCAGAAGGAACATCAACCGTGACACTCGGAAGGAACATCAACCGTGACACTCGGAAGGAACATCAACCGTGACACTCGGAAGGAACATCAACCGTGACACTCGGAAGGAACATCAACAGTGACACTCGGAAGGAACATCAACCGTGACACTCAGAAGGAACATCAACCGTGACACTCGGAAGGAACATCAACCGTGACACTCAGAAGGAACATCAACCGTGACACTCAGAAGGAACATCAACCGCGACACTCGGAAGGAACATCAACCGTGACACTCGGAAGGAACATCAACCGTGACACTCAGAAGGAACATCAACCGTGACACTCAGAAGGAACATCAACCGTGACATTCAGAAGGAACATCAACCGTGACATTCAGAAGGAACATCAACCGTGACATTCAGAAGGAACACCAACCGTGACATTCAGAAGGAACACCAACCGTGACACTCAGAAGGAACATCAACCGTGACATTCAGAAGGAACATCAACCGTGACATTCAGAAGGAACATCAGCCGTGACATTCAGAATGAACATCAACCGTGACATTCAGAAGGAACATCAACCGTGACATTCAGAAGGAACATCAACCGTGACACTCAGAAGGAACATCAACCGTGACACTCAGAAGGAACATCAACCGTGACACTCGGAAGGAACATCAACTGTGACACTCGGAAGGAACATCAACCGTGACACTCAGAAGGAACATCAACCGTGACACTCAGAAGGAACATCAACGGTGACACTCAGAAGGAACATCAACCGTGACACTCAGAAGGAACATCAACCGTGACACACGAAGGAACATCAACCGTGACATTCCGAAGTATCATCAACCATGACACTCGGCAGGAACATCAACCGTGACACTCGGAAGGAACATCAACCGTGACACTCGGAAGGAACATCAACCGTGACACTCGGAAGGAACATCAACCGTGACACTCGGAAGGAACATCAACCGTGACACTCAGAAGGAACATCAACCGTGACACTCAGAAGGAACATCAACGGTGACACTCAGAAGGAACATCAACCGTGACACTCAGAAGGAACATCAACCGTGACACTCAGAAGGAACATCAACTGTGACACTCGGAAGGAACATCAACCGTGACACTCGGAAGGAACATCAACCGTGACACTCGGAAGGAACATCAACTGTGACACTCGGAAGGAACATAAACTGTGACATTCAGAAGGAACATCAACCGTGACACTCGGAAGGAACATCAACCGTGACACTCAGAAGGAACATCAACTGTGACACACGAAGGAACATCAACCGTGACATTCAGAAGTATCATCAACCGTGACACTCGGAAGGAACATCAACCGTGACACTCGGAAGGAACATCAACCGTAACACTCTGAAGGAACATCAACCGTGACATTCTGAAGGAACATCAACCGTGGCACTCAGAAGGAACATCAACTGTGACAGGTTGTTAGTTAAGACACATATGCAACAGTTAGGTATCTTTATTTCGAAACGTTTCGCCTACACAGTAGGCTTCTTCAGTCGAGTACAGAAAAGTTGATAGAAGCAGAAGATACTTGAAGACGATGTAATCAGGATGTAATTAAGGGTGATGGACTGATTACATCGTCCTCAAGTATCTTCTGCTTCTATCAACTTTTCTGTACTCGACTGAAGAAGCCTACTGTGTAGGCGAAACTTTTCAAAATAAAGATGCCTAACTGTTGCATATGTGTCTTACCTAACAACCTGTCGGTATTTTATACCATTTTAATGTTACATCAACTGTGACACTCGGAAGGAACATCTACCGTGACACTCAGAAGGAACATCAACCGTGACACTCGGAAGGAACATCAACTGTGACACTCGGAAGGAACATCAACCGTGACACTCAGAAGGAACATCAACCGTGACACTCAGAAGGAACATCAACCGTGACACTCAGAAGGAACATCAACCGTGACACTCAGAAGGAACATCAACCGTGACACTCAGAAGGTACATCAACCGTGACACTCAGAAGGTTCATCAATCGTGACACTCAGAAGGAACATCAACCTTGACACTCAGAAGGAACATCAACCGTGACACTCAGAAGGAACATCAACCGTGACACTCAGAAGGAACATCAACCGTGACATTCAGAAGTAACACCAACCGTGACATTCAGAAGTAACACCAACCGTGACATTCAGAAGGAACACCAACCGTGACATTCAGAAGGAACATCAACCGTGACATTCAGAAGGAACATCAACCGTGACATTCAGAAGGAACATCAACCGTGACACTCAGAAGGAACATCAACCGTGACACTCAGAAGGAACATCAACCGTGACACTCAGAAGGAACATCAACCGTGACACTCAGAAGGAACATCAACCGTGACACTCAGAAGGAACATCAACCGTGACACTCGGAAGGAACATCAACCGTGACACTCGGAAGGAACATAAACCGTGACATTCAGAAGGAACATCAACCGTGACACTCGGAAGGAACATCAACCGTGACACTCAGAAGGAACATCAACCGTGGCACTCAGAAGGAACATCAACCGTGGCACTCCGAAGGAACATCAACCGTGACACTCGGAAGGAACATCAACCGTGACACTCGGAAGGAACATCAACCGTAACACTCTGAAGGAACATCAACCGTAACACTCTGAAGGAACATCAACCGTGACATTCTGAAGGAACATCAACCGTGACACTCAGAAGAAACATCAACTGTTACATTCGGAAGGAACATCAACCGTGACATTCGGAAGGAACATCAACCGTGACATTCGGAAGGAACATCAACCGTGACATTCGGAAGGAACATCAACCGTGACATTCGGAAGGAACATCAACCGTGACATTCAGAAGGAACATCAACCGTGGCACTCGGAAGGAACATCAACCGTGACACTCAGAAGGAACATCAACCGTGACACTCAGAAGGAACATCAACCGTGACACTCGGAAGGAACATCAACTGTGACACTCGGAAGGAACATCAACTGTGACACTGGGAAGGAACATCTACCGTGACACTCAGAAGGAACATCAACCGTGACACTCAGAAGGAACATCAACCGTGACACTCAGAAGAAACATCAACTGTTACATTCGGAAGGAACATCAACCGTGACATTCGGAAGGAACATCAACCGTGACATTCGGAAGGAACATCAACCGTGACATTCGGAAGGAACATCAACCGTGACATTCGGAAGGAACATCAACCGTGACACTCGGAAGGAACATCAACCGTGGCACTCGGAAGGAACATCAACCGTGACACTCAGAAGGAACATCAACCGTGACACTCAGAAGGAACATCAACCGTGACACTCGGAAGGAACATCAACCGTGACATTCGGAAGGAACATCAACCGTGACATTCGGAAGGAACATCAACCGTGACACTCGGAAGGAACATCAACCGTGGCACTCGGAAGGAACATCAACCGTGACACTCAGAAGGAACATCAACCGTGACACTCAGAAGGAACATCAACCGTGACACTCGGAAGGAACATCAACTGTGACACTCAGAAGGAACATCAACCGTGGCACTCGGAAGGAACATCAACCGTGACACTCAGAAGGAACATCAACCGTGACACTCAGAAGGAACATCAACCGTGACACTCAGAAGGAACATCAACCGTGGCACTCGGAAGGAACATCAACCGTGACACTCAGAAGGAACATCAACCGTGACACTCAGAAGGAACATCAACCGTGACACTCGGAAGGAACATCAACCGTGACATTCGGAAGGAACATCAACCGTGACATTCGGAAGGAACATCAACCGTGACACTCGGAAGGAACATCAACCGTGGCACTCGGAAGGAACATCAACCGTGACACTCAGAAGGAACATCAACCGTGACACTCAGAAGGAACATCAACCGTGACACTCGGAAGGAACATCAACTGTGACACTCAGAAGGAACATCAACCGTGGCACTCGGAAGGAACATCAACCGTGACACTCAGAAGGAACATCAACCGTGACACTCAGAAGGAACATCAACCGTGACACTCAGAAGGAACATCAACCGTGACACTCAGAAGGAACATCAACCGTGACACTCGGAAGGAACATCAACCGTGACATTCGGAAGGAACATCAACCGTGACATTCGGAAGGAACATCAACCGTGACACTCGGAAGGAACATCAACCGTGGCACTCGGAAGGAACATCAACCGTGACACTCAGAAGGAACATCAACCGTGACACTCAGAAGGAACATCAACCGTGACACTCGGAAGGAACATCAACTGTGACACTCAGAAGGAACATCAACCGTGGCACTCGGAAGGAACATCAACCGTGACACTCAGAAGGAACATCAACCGTGACACTCAGAAGGAACATCAACCGTGACACTCAGAAGGAACATCAACCGTGACACTCAGAAGGAACATCAACCCAGCGCTCCGATTCTTCCCGGAGAGCTGCAACGAAACACACACACACTACAACTAAGTACGTCTTAAACAGATCACGTGTTCGACACAGCCTATCCAGGAACTCCGTGATAATAAAGGCATAAAAGATGGATCTTCCATAAAATGTAGTCTCGCACAATCTTAAAAAATATTGCTAAAAATTGCCTCTTAATCAGACCTACTCCATGCTTCTATTAATCATATTAAAGCCTAATTAATCAAAAGCAACCCTGCCTTGGTCCAAATTATATTAGTATTACTAATGATCTTCTGGCTTTCACAAATATAATTATATCTAATAGACGTAATTATGTTCTAATTGAGTATTAATAATCTCAGTTTTATTCCACATCTTTACATAAAATCTCAAAATATCATAAATTACAATCCAAATTATTACATAAATATTTGAAGATTTCAAACTAACTTATTTAAACAGTTTAGTGGTAATAATGTAATGTTAATACTCTGAATGACAAAGGACATTCTTGTAATGTAATTTAAATCTGTTAATGTATCATATAAAGGATAAAGAGGCACAATACCGTGCCTTTTTATTATGTATTATATAAAAATAAACTTGTCACTGTCATTATCACTGTTACTGTGATATTCAGTGAAAAAAATGTTGGCTTTATATCTTACTGGTCTGAGAATACTGGTACCTTAACATTTATTGTTTGATTAGTGCAAAATCTCTTTATAATCCATTATATCGTAAAGAAAAAGTTCAGTGTATCTATCCTCTTTTACAAAATGGGTGGACAGAATCATGGCTGGAATAATTCAATTTTCAGCACCTGGCAAATTCATGCAGCTGTCGCATCGAATATTCAAAAAAGTGGAAAGTTAATAGCTAGACAAGCTACTAACCTCGACAGCTGTGAAAAAAAAATATTTTTAGGTGAATTTGTTTTCAAACAGGATAACAGATAATTTCTTAAACTACAGGAATCTTGTTTCCACTATCAATTCATGTGATAAAATATATATTTACACTCTTCATTTTGCTGTACAAAGCCGGAGAAAGAAAGGGACTTGAGCTAGAGTTCGTCACGGCCACGCTAGCTGGAGATTCGTCTGTAAAAACTTGCATTTGTGGTCACAGTGGTGCCTGTGCTAACCTTCCTATGGTGTAGAAATATACCTAGTTGGATGAATCTTATTGTGGCTAGCTGGTCTAGTGGCTAACGCGACGGGCTGGAGTTTTGAGACTCTATGACCGCGGGTTCAATCCCGGCCGGGGTATGGTTGGGTTTTTTTTAAAGAAAGTCATTTCCACAGTTCAGCCGCAACAAACACTATCAGAGGATGGTGATGCAGTACAACACGTCGTTTTTCCCAATAAAGAACTTTAAGAAGTTGTAGAGAAGTAAACCTACATTACGTAATACACAATCAATTCTCCTCCCATCTACTCACGATGGAGATAAATGGTATTCAATACCGACATTATGAAATAGTGGAATAGTGTTGTTAGTTTCTTGGTAACGACTCAGTAGGACTGTTGTTAGTTTCTTGGTAACGGCTCAATAGGACAGTGTTGTTAGTTTCTTGGTAACGGCTGAGTAGGACAGTGTTGTTAGTTTCTTGGTAACGGCTGAGTAGGACAGTGTTGTTAGTTTCTTGGTAACGGCTGAGTAGGACAGTGTTGTTAGTTTCTTGGTAACGGCTCAGTAGGACAGTGTTGTTAGTTTCTTGGTAACGGCTGAGTAGGACAGTGTTGTTAGTTTCTTGGTAACGGCTGAGTAGGACAGTGTTGTTAGTTTCTTGGTAACGGCTCAGTAGGACAGTGTTGTTAGTTTCTTGGTAACGACTCAGTAGAACAGTGTTGTTAGTTTCTTGGTAACGACTCAGTAGGACTGTTGTTAGTTTCTTGGGAACGAGTCACTGGGACAGTGTTGTTAGTTTCTTGGGAACGAGTCACTGGGACAGTGTTGTTAGTTTGGGGATTCCCAATTAAACTTGGTACTGGTGTATGTTTGTTTCAAATCAAACTTGGTTAATACTTCGGGCTTTGGATGTTCCATTGGTATGTTGAAGTTGGTTTGTTGGTGGCTAAACCCTACTTCCAAGTTTTCATTTTTACGGCCATGTTCTATTTTTTGGTAATAGCTGCACTTTCCCAGTCTATGATGTGATTGCTAGATTTGATGTGTTGGAAG
The DNA here is from genome assembly GCF_038502225.1 of Cherax quadricarinatus. Lineage (NCBI taxonomy): Eukaryota > Metazoa > Arthropoda > Malacostraca > Decapoda > Parastacidae > Cherax > Cherax quadricarinatus. The sequence continues at coordinate 29,625,923 of NC_091335.1, forward strand.
ACAGTCGAGGTAACATGTGCTTACGAAATTGTTCCTTTGTGTTCTTTTATCAAGGTCCTTAAATCCCTCTTAGTGTCACTGATATTTAGCAATTGGCAGTTGTTGCAAATTATTTGTTAAACACTTGCTGCTTCCCAGCCACTGGTTTCTTGTAATGTTTTTACTGTTACTGATAACACTGTTAAAATTATTAATACTCTAATAAAAATAATAATAATAATCATAATTTTATTACTGTTATTAGTAGTAGTAGTAGTAGCATTTCTGTTCATACTTTAAATAGCACTTTTCGTGCTATTAATGATTTCAAGTGGTTATTCTTGCAAAGTTTAATATTAGTAATGCAGTAATTAATATTGTTAGCACTCATAACATTGCCTCAACTCATTGCGGCAATATTATTCTATGGTCATAATAATCTGGACACACGCATAAGGAACAAAATTCATCCATTCTCTATGTATGTATGTTTATAATTCGCACAACAGGCGAAATATTCACAAACTCTAACCTCTGGTCGAAGACTCGAGCCTACGAACCTTGGAACAAGGTACGCAGTGCTCTACGACTGTACCACACTGGTCCGGTACCTTAGCGTCCAGCTAACGCTAAACGTTTTTTGGTCCAAGGCAGGTGGGTTTCAGGCAGGTGTCCTTCAACATTTCATCTCATTTCATCGTTAGTGTTTGTGAATATTTCGCCTCTTGTGCGAATTCTAAATAATATAAAAATCTCTCGTCAGTCAACGTATGCAGGGGATAAGAAAAGCTGAAAGCCACCTGTCTGAAAGCCACCTGTCTGAAAGCCACCTGTCTGAAAGCCACCTGTCTGAAAGCCACGTTCCTGAAAGCCACGTTCCTGAAAGCCACCTTCCTGAAAGCCACCTTCCTGAAAGCCACCTTCCTGAAAGCCACCTGCCTGAAAGCCACCTGCCTGAAAGCCACCTGCCTGAAAGCCACCTGCCTGAAAGCCACCTTCCTGAAAGCCACCTTCCTGAAAACCACCTGCCTGAAAGCCACCTGCCTGAAAGCCACCTGCCTGAAAGCCACCTACCTGAAAGCCACCTTCCTGAAAGCCACCTTCCTGAAAGTCACCTGCCTAAAAGCCACCTGCCTGAAAGCCACCTGCCTGAAAGCCACCTGCCTGAAAACCACCTGCCTGAAAGCCACCTGCCTGAAAGCCACCTGCCTGAAAGCCACCTACCTGAAAGCCACCTTCCTGAAAGCCACCTACCTGAAAGCCACCTTCCTGAAAGCCACCTGCCTGAAAGCCACCTTCCTGAAAGCCACCTACCTGAAAGCCACCTGGCTGAAAGCCACCTGCCTGAAAGCCACCTACCTGAAAGCCACCTTCCTGAAAACCACCTGCCTGAAAACCACCTGCCTGAAAGCCACCTACCTGAAAGCCACCTACCTGAAAGCCACCTTCCTGAAAGCCACCTTCCTGAAAGTCACCTTCCTGAAAGTCACCTTCCTGAAAGCCACCTTCCTGAAAGCCACCTGCCTGAAAGCCACCTTCCTGAAAGCCACCTTCCTGAAAGTCACCTTCCTGAAAGCCACCTTCCTGAAAGCCACCTGCCTGAAAGTCACCTTCCTGAAAGCCACCTTCCTGAAAACCACCTGCCTGAAAGCCACCTGCCTGAAAGCCACCTGCCTGAAAGCCACCTACCTGAAAGCCACCTTCCTGAAAGCCACCTACCTGAAAGCCACCTTCCTGAAAGCCACCTGCCTGAAAGCCATCTTCCTGAAAGCCACCTACCTGAAAGCCACCTGGCTGAAAGCCACCTGCCTGAAAGCCACCTACCTGAAAGCCACCTTCCTGAAAACCACCTTCCTGAAAACCACCTGCCTGAAAGCCACCTACCTGAAAGCCACCTACCTGAAAGCCACCTTCCTGAAAGCCACCTTCCTGAAAGTCACCTTCCTGAAAGTCACCTTCCTGAAAGCCACCTTCCTGAAAGCCACCTGCCTGAAAGCCACCTTCCTGAAAGCCACCTTCCTGAAAGTCACCTTCCTGAAAGCCACCTTCCTGAAAGCCACCTGCCTGAAAGTCACCTTCCTGAAAGCCACCTTCCTGAAAGTCACCTTCCTGAAAGCCACCTGCCTGAAAGCCACCTGCCTGAAAGCCACCTGCCTGAAAGCCACCTGCCTGAAAGCCACCTTCCTGAAAGCCACCTTCCTGAAAGCCACCTTCCTGAGAGCCACCTTCCTGAAAGCCACCTGCCTGAAAGTCACCTTCCTGAAAGTCATCTTCGTGAAAGCCACCTTCCTGAAAGCCACCTTCCTGAAAGTCACCTTCCTGAAAGCCACCTTTCTGAAAGTCACCTTCCTGAAAGCCACCTTCCTGAAAGCCACCTTCCTGAAAGCCACCTGCCTGAAAGCCACCTTCCTGAAAGCCACCTTCCTGAAAGCCACCTTCCTGAAAGCCACCTTCCTGAAAGTCACCTTCCTGAAAGCCACCTGCCTGAAAGTCACCTTCCTGAAAGCCACCTTCCTGAAAGTCACCTTCCTGAAAGCCACCTGCCTGAAAGCCACCTTCCTGAAAGCCACCTTCCTGAAAACCACCTGCCTGAAAGCCACCTTCCTGAAAGTCACCTTCCTGAAAGCCACCTGCCTGAAAGTCACCTTCCTGAAAGCCACCTGCCTGAAAGCCACCTTCCTGAAAGCCACCTTCCTGAAAACCACCTGCCTGAAAGTCACCTTCCTGAAAGCCACCTTCCTGAAAGCCACCTTCCTGAAAACCACCTGCCTGAAAGCCACCTTCCTGAAAGTCACCTTCCTGAAAGCCACCTGCCTGAAAGTCACCTTCCTGAAAGCCACCTTCCTGAAAACCACCTGCCTGAAAGTCACCTTCCTGAAAGCCACCTTCCTGAAAGCCACCTGCCTGAAAGCCACCTGCCTAAAAGCCACCTGCCTGAAAGCCACCTGCCTGAAAGCCACCTGCCTGAAAGTTGGTACGGTGGTAGAGCACTGCGACTAACATTAGTAATAATTATAAATAATAATTGCAATAATTATCATGGTGGTTGTACTTGCACTAGTAATCACTTCTGAAGAAATACAAGTCACCTGTGAGAACCTTGATGGCAAGTTTTGTCTCTCAATAAATTAGTGTTTAGTGCCACTTGAGATACAATTTCAATTTCTGGGGATGACGGAAAATAAATACCGATTACCTCAGAATAACTGTGAACAAATAACTGAAGAATGTTTATCCCTGACAGGATAAATAATTGCATTCTACTCAGATTTGTTTGTATATAATAAATACTAGAATAAAGCGAATTATTCATTTATTCATTTTCTTTATAGCAGAAAGATGGAGAACCGTAACTCACGTCACTGAAAGTTAAATATTTAATTGCTATCAAAAATAGTCATAACTATAGTTTTTAAAGAGGTGGAGGAGTAAGCCAGTGGAAGGCCTCGGTCAGATGACCAAAAAGCTCCAGCAGCAGATCATAAGACTAAGACCCGCCTCAAACACTTGTCCTGTTTCCTGACGAATCTTACCCAACATAACCTAACCACATCGCATTAAGACGTATTTAACCGGACAAGGAGAATCTCATACCATCATAACGACGTTGTAGTGACTCTTAAATTCCTTACTAATATTTCTTTTATGGCTGGCAGTCTCAAGATCATTGATTTATGTCTCTAGTATGTAATACAGAGATCATCATAGCGTTAGGTTATAAAAGTAACCTTTTTTGAGTTACGCTTCCGCTCGTGGACGGTATATAAACAGATATTTTTCCCACAGTAACTATTACCGGCACTTGTATATACATGACAATGGAAACAAGCCACTCTGACTTTTTCGGGTTATCATAGGTTCTCTACACATTTAAATAGAGTTTCCGGGAAACTCTGGTTAAATTAAATCAACAACTGGAGCTTGGGGGTCAGAAACTTTGCTAACAGGCAAAGATTTGTGCCAACTTCCCACACAACTCTGAACGTAACTGGCACAGATATTCTCGTGTCCAGGGATAACTACCGGTTCTGCCAACTTTTCCGCAAGTTGAGGCGGCGTAACGAGCAACTAGTGATAATATGAACGTTCACACTGACTAATGTTGCTATATTTGTCACCATGATTATGTCCTTTATGTGCGAGTCATCCTCAAAATGTAATTACGTGTGTGTGTGTGTATACTTACCAAGACAGGTTTGCAGGGGTCAGCACTCGGCTTCTTTACCTGACTTGACGGCTTCTCCAGGTCTTCCTGGTTATCAAACCTGTTCTTGAAGCTGTGAACAGAGAGAACTTTCAACCATCTCCTCCACCGTGATATAATGAACACTTTCTAGCATTCAGCTTGTTCTTCTTTCATTGTATCTGAAGTTCGTTGTATCTGAAGTTCGTTGTATCTGAAGTTCGTTGTATCTGAAGTTCATTGTATCTGAAGTTCATTGTATCTGAAGTTCATTGTATCTGAAGTTCATTGTATCTGAAGTTCATTGTATCTGAAGTTCATTGTATCTGAAGTTCATTGTATCTGAAGTTCATTGTATCTGAAGTTCATTGTATCTGAAGTTCATTGTATCTGAAGTTCATTGTATCTGAAGTTCATTGTATCTGAAGTTCATTGTATCTGAAGTTCATTGTATCTGAAGTTCATTGTATCTGAAGTTCATTGTATCTGAAGTTCATTGTATCTGTAGTTCATTGTATCTGTAGTTCATTGAAGATTGAGACACTTATGCAACATATGGGAATCTTTATTCAGGGAACGTTTCGCCACACAGTGGCTTCATCAGTCCAATACAAAGTAGAAAGGTTTAAGGAGAGGAATTTGAAGTAATCAGTCCCTCAGCTACGTCTACGGCCCTATGCTGTACATTCTACAAGACTGATGGACTGAACACATTGACTCCAGGCTGAGGGACTGATACCTCAAACTCCTCCACTCCTTACACCTTCCTGCTTTGTATTGGACTGATGAGGCTACTGTGTAGCCAAAGGTTTCCTTAATGAAGATCCCAATGTGTAGCATAAGTGTCTCAATCTTTAACTTGTCGGTTTTTTAAACTATCACATCTGTGGCTCATTGTATCTGTAGTTCATTGTATCTGTAGTTCATTGTATCTGTAGTTCATTGTATCTGTAGTTCATTGTATCTGCAGTTCATTGTATCTGTAGTTCATTGTATCTGTACTTCATTGTATCTGCAGTTCTATCTGCACTTCACTGAATCTGGTCCTTGACTCGGGAAAATACTGTCATTATTTACAGGGGAAAAGAAAGCTAGGATCATTCATGTCGTAACTAAGTCTCCCCTTCTTCGTTTCTTCAAGGTTCATAAGCTTCAGTTCTACTAGGTGGATCATACTCCCTGGGAAAAGTTCAATAGATAGGAGTAGCGAGGGAATATATAGTAACAATAGTTTCATTGCCGGCTACTTGTTAAGGTAGGGTAAGTCCAGCTCCCGCTATTCCCGCCTTTTCTCCCCCAACCCTAAAGTGATAGTTTGATTGCCGGCTGCTTGTTAACGAAGGGTCAGTCTAGCTCCCACTATCCCTTCCCCTCCCTCTTCCCCCCCCCCCCCGAAAGGTGACGTGTGGGGCTCTGGTCAAACAGTAAATCACTCGACTCACAGCTCCCAACACTACTGTAAGTACATGCCTGCCTTGTATTCTAGTGGATTTATTGGTTGAAAGCTTCACTTTGGACCAATAATAAACTTAGTCTTTTCAGCCTTGCTCTAAGTTGACTGTTGTAATAATCACCACGTCTTTTAGGTATTGTACTTATCATGGAGAGTGATTATTTAAGCAGTGGGTAACCTGTCTATCTTTTCAGCTTGGATGACAGAGAGGGTCACCTGTCAATCAACGAGAAAAACTGACGGAGACGGACTAACGTCCTGGAGACGTCCCATATTGGATTTAATTACCTGTGCACCTGTATGAAATTGCAGGACGTAACCCCACATCATTGCAGCGGTAAAGAACCTGCTTTCCTGTCATCGGGATAGAATACTCACGGCGATACTCTGTGAAGAACTAGCCGGTGGTGGTCACCAACACCTGCGACCCCCCCCCCCACATCAGCAACGGCTAAGATTTCAACAACACGAAGTGTCACCAACACCAGACACCCCAATATATATATTAGCGTTGAGTTCAAATGTTATTTTATTCATTTCATTTTTCATTTTTCTTTCAAATAGGATATACCTGTCATGTTTTATTGTTTTATGTTTGCTTTAATAAATAATAAAGTGTTTATCTTTGTTAATTATTATTTCGTTTTCTATTCATTAATTTTCCTGAGGAGGAGCCAGCTTTGGTAATACTGTCTGAAGTTATTACAGAGCTGAGTAAGCCTTCACAAGTGGCGACCTTGCCAGGATCAACTCTACTGAATCAAGATTCAACTCCATCTCGAATCTACCATTGGAACTTCAACGCCGCATACCACAGACGGTTACCACCAGCCATGAGTAATCATTCTCTATGGTAGGACTACGGTACAGGTATTTAAAAGATTTGGTGATTGTTATAGTCTCAATTTATTGTAAGTCAAGTCAGGCAGGATATAATAGTTAATTCTGCCACCTTTCTTGTGAGCTTGAAACACTTTGGAGGATTAGACTCTAGGGATCCGAGATTTTCCAGTGACAATTTGTTTCATTGAGCTCTTTATTATATCAAGGGAACTGTCATAGGGCACTCTTGATTTGTTGGTGAGAAGATTGGATGGTCAAGTGACCCCATTCTACTTACTGTTTGCTCGGAGCCGGCATAGAACCCTTCGTTTTCATTAATACATATTGTTTAATTGAAGCAGGGATCGAGCCCTCTGGTTTATTTACAGTTTGAGCGGAGCAGGAATTGAACCCTCCGTTTTCTTTAATACCCGTTTCATTTCCCCTGATAGTTTAAGTTATTCTTGCAAGTATGGATGAATACCAGTTTTGGATGAATGCTGGAAGTAAGTTAGGAATAACAGGGAAAAATTTAGAATCTTTCATTAGTGCTAAGATCCAGGAAAGACTTGAAAGAGAGAGAATTGAGAGAGAAGAAAGACAGTTAGAAAGGGAAAGAGAAGAAGAAAAGGAGAGAGAGAGAATCGAAAGAGAAGAGAAAAAGGAGAGAGAGAGAATTGAGAGAGAAATCCAAGAAAGACAGAAAGAGAGAGAGAAGACAAAAAGGAGCGTGATAGACTTGATCGTGAGGAGAGAGCTAGAGTACGTGAGGAACAAGCTAAGATACGTGAGGAACAGGTTAAATTAAGGGAACTTGAGGAAAGAGCAAAGGACAGAGAATATGAGTTAAGGGAGAGAGAAAAGGATCGCGAGCTCGAACAAACTCGCCTTGAATTAGAGAATAAGAAGTTAACTTTCTCACAACAGCAATTAGATGAAGGAGTAATGGAACAACGTGCAGCTAGTGCACATATTCCAACACCTAATTTACCTCCCTTCACAGAGGGGGAAGACATAACTTCATACATTATCAGGTTTGAAAATACCGCTACCCTCTGTGAATGGCCTGCTGACACCTGGGCTACCAGGTTAGGAATGTTATTTTCTGGTACAGCTTTGAATATCTATGCAACTTTGTCGCAGGATATCATATGTAATTATAACCTACTGAAGAAGGCAATCCTTAAAGCATATCAAAAAACCACTAATTCTTACAGGAAAGATTTCAGGTATGCCACCTTACAGCCTGGCCAGAACTTTCAACAGTTACAGGTAACACTCTTTCGTTTGTTCGACTTTTGGATAGAGAGTTCAGGAATTGATCACAGTTATGAATCTCTTCGAGACTTCATGGTTGCTGACCAGTTCCTGACAGCTCTTCCTCACCAGATACGAACATTCATTAGAGAACGTAACCTGATTAAAGCTGAGGAAGTTGCTGAGGCTGCTGACCTGTATGCTGAGGCTCACAATTCCTATAAAGACCTAAAGGGATCGAACCCTAAGGGCAAGGGTTCATCAGACCTTAAGAAATCAAAGCCTCTAGTGGAAAGTAAAATGACTTCTTTTATTCCTGTTTGTCATTTGTGTGGTGTTAAGGGACATAAACGTCCAGATTGTCCTTCTAAGAAGGTCCAAAAAGTTGGAAGATGTTTTAAAGACTGTAATGACCAAGCACCCTTCTGTTCAGGAACAGTTAATGGACTTAATGTATCTACCATTTTACGAGACACTGGATGCACATGTATAGTAATTTCTGATAAGCTGTTCCCTAATCTTAAAGAAACTCATTCCTCTGCTATACTTTCAGACTACTTGGGCCGTACAGACACTTTTCCTACCATCCGTTGTTACATTAGGTCTAAATGGTTCACAGGTTGGTCTGAAGCCGTACTAGCTCCCATCACTTCTTGCTCCGTACTAATAGGTAATGTAAAAGGTGCCATTCTTCCTTCTGAGGTTGACCTTTCATCGCCAAAGATGGACATAAGTGTTTCAGATCCTCTTCCTGTAAAGTCAGAGAAGCCCCTCGAAAGCTCAGATGAGACAATGTCTCGTGAGATTCATGTGGGATTAAAAACCAGTGATGCTACTCTCGAAAGCGAGGTAGTAGGATCACCGGTTCACTTGTTAGATGAAAGTGAAGATATCACCTCCGATACCATAAATGTCTTGACTAGGGCTCAGACTAAAGCCCAGGCTTCTTCTTCTGTCCATCCTTTGATTTTTCCTGACTTCAAGCCTTTAGATATATCAAAGGACTCCTTTGTCAAGTTACAAAGTAATTGCCCTTCTCTTCAGAATTGCCATAATGCCGCTAAACAAAATCAAGTTATCCAAAGGAAAAACTTTTCATATAAATTTGAATATGTAAAAGGTATCTTGTACAAGTCAGTATTCAAATTAAATTCAGATGAGACAGACTATTCCATCTTAGTTGTTCCAAGTCAATGCAGAGAGACTGTTCTTAAAATGGCTCATGATCTGCCAGTGGCCGGACATTTCTCGCATCTAAATAAAATTAGGGAAACCTATTTTTGGCCAAAAATGTCCTCAGATGTCACTACCTATTGTAGATCGTGTAAAGTTTGCCAACTGTCATCCTCCCGAGGTACCAGGCGAGTACCTATGGTCAAAATGCCTATCTTTACGGTACCGTTTGAAAGAGTAGCTATTGACATCGTTGGTCCTTTATCTCCACTTTCATCTGGGGGACATAGATATATATTAACATTAGTTGATTATGCTTCGAGTTTCCCTGAAGCCGTTCCCTTAAAGACCATAACTACTACAGAGGTGGCTGAAGCCCTTTTGTCCATCTTCTCCAGAGTGGGCATCCCTAGAGAAATTTTGTCTGACCGTGGGACACAATTCACATCTGACTTAATGCAACATCTCTACCAACTTCTAGGAGTGAAGCCTCTCTTCACAACACCCTATCATCCCAGCTGTAATGGGAGGATTGAGCGCCAGCATTCGATTCTCAAGTCCATTTTAAGGAAACTTTGCTCCCTTAAACCTAAGGAGTGGCATCGTTACCTACCCTGTGCTTTGTTTGCCATGAGGGAAGTTCCCAGTGACTCTTTGGGGTTTTCACCTTTTGAACTTCTCTATGGTAGACAGGCCAGAGGTCCACTGTCCATCCTTCATGACTTATGGACTAATGAGAAGGTAAATGCTGAGGTTCAGTCTTCTTATCAGTTTCTCCTTGACCTTAGATCCAAACTTGAGGAGACCTCTGACATAGTTTCGAAAAACTTAAGCTTGTCAATGGACCAATACAAAACCTATTTTGATTCCAAAAGTCAGAGGAGAAGTTTTAAAGTAGGGGATGAAGTTCTTGTACTTTTGCCTATCAAGTCAAATAAATTATTAGTAGCATGGAAAGGTCCATATAAAGTATTAAAAATTTGTGGGAAAGTTGACTACCTCATAGAAGTCAAGGGGAAACCTAAGCTTTATCATATCAACATCCTTAAGAAATATTACCGAAGAAATTCGGTTAACTGCCTTAATAACTTTGACTTAGTTTTTCCACACGAACTTGATACGTCAACTGAAGAATGTAAGGTGTGCGTAATTGACACCTCTAACTTAGACTATGATGAAGAACTACATGACTTGGTGACTCTTGACCACTCGGGCGCAACCAACATTAATATTAATGAATCTTTGGATGACCATAAGAGACATGAACTACTTCAATGTGTGAGTAACTTTTCAGACGTCTTTACTGATATTCCAGGTGTTACCTCCACGGTAGTCCATAAGATTGACTTAGTGACGGACAATCCTATCAAACGAAAATTATACCCAGTTCCAGTTCACCTTAGGGATGCATTTGACCGAGAGGTAGACAAATTATTAAAACTAAAGATCATTGAACCTTCAGTATCTTCATATTGTTCACCAGTAGTCATGGTTAAGAAGGAGGATAATTCATATAGACTTGCTATTGACTTCAGAGGCCTTAATGCTATAACTCGGTGGGATGCTGAGCCTATGCCCTTAATAGATAGCGATCTACACAAATTTTATGACGCTTCCTTCTTTTCAGAGATTGATATTGCGCAGGCATATCATCAAGTAATGTTAGATCCTTCTTCTAAGCAGTACACCGCTTTTCCTACACACCAAGGACTGATGCAATATAGAACTATGCCCTTCGGTTTGGTAACTGCCTGTGCTACCTACGTGAGACTGATGAGAAAGGTCTTGGGTAATATGCCAAATGTTTCAGTTTATTTTGATAACATTTACGTAATGACATCTACGTGGGGCGAACATATCCAAACATTAACATCAGTTTTGCGTAGGTTACGCTCACATGGCCTCACTGCCAAGCCGAAGAAATGCTTCCTTGGGTATAACAAGATTAGATATCTTGGACTGATACTTTCTAATAACTCTCTGCAGCCTCTCCCCAGTAAGATCAAAGCTTTATTAGAATTTAAATTCCCCAAAACCAAGAAGCTCATGCGTAGCTTTCTTGGTTCTGTAAATTTTTATGCACGGTTTATCCCGAACCTTACTGATCTTACAGGCATCTTATCCGACTTCCTTAAAAAGTCTGTGAAGGAACCTCTTGAACTTTCCGACGTAGCTCGGGAAAAGTTTAATGAGATTAAAAGCATCTTTTCGAAAGACCCTATACTTAAGATTCCAGATATTAATAAAACATTTTGTTTGAGAACTGATGCCTCCAATACTGGCTTAGGTGCGGTGTTACTACAATACCATGATGGTACTCCCTTCCCTGTATGCTTCCTAAGCCGGAAACTCCTTCCCGCAGAAACGAGATACTCCACCATAGAAAAGGAATGTTTAGCCCTTGTGTGGGGTATCTCCAAACTTAAATTTTATTTGCTGGGAAAAGAATTCATTTTAGAAATGGACCACAAACCTTTGATATACCTAGAAACTTTTAAGGGAACCAACAGTCGCCTCTTGAGGTGGACATTGGCACTCCAGGCTTTTAAGTTCCATATTGTGTATATCAATGGTTCATCCAATTATTTCTCTGACTGGTTAAGTCGTGACAGTCAGTAGAAGATTTCTTGCCTTACGCGACTTCCACATGTTAGAACTTTTTCCTCGCCTATTCTTCTTATACTCCTTGACTATAAGTCTTGGTATGGGGGAGTGTGAGGGAAAAGTTCAATAGATAGGAGTAGCGAGGGAATATATAGTAACAATAGTTTCATTGCCGGCTACTTGTTAAGGTAGGGTAAGTCAAGCTCCCGCTATTCCCGCCTTTTTTCCCCCACCCCTAAAGTGATAGTTTGACTTGCCGGCTGCTTGTTAAGGTAGGGTCAGTCTAGCTCCCAATATCCCTTCCCCTCCCACTTCTTCCCCCCCCCCCCCCCCCCCCGAAAGGTGACGTGTGGGGCTCTGGTCAAACAGTAAATCACTCGACTCACAGCTCCCAACACTACTGTAAGTACATGCCTGCCTTGTATTCTAGTGGATTTATTGGTTGAAAGCTTCACTTTGGACCAATAATAAACTTAGTCTTTTCAGCCTTGCTCTAAGTTGACTGTTGTAATAATCACCACGTCTTTTAGGTATTGTACTTATCATGGAGAGTGATTATTTAAGCAGTGGGTAACCTGTCTATCTTTTCAGCTTGGATGACAGAGAGGGTCACCTGTCAATCAACGAGAAAAACTGATGGAGATGGACTAACGTCCTGGAGACATCCCATATTGGACTTAATTACCTGTGCACCTGTATGAAATTGCAGGACGTAACCCCACATCATTGCAGCGGTAAAGAACCTGCTTTCCTGTCATCGGGATAGAATACTCACGGCGATACTCTGTGAAGAACTAGCCGGTGGTGGTCACCAACACCTGCGACCCATCCCCTCCACATCAGCAATGGCTAAGATTTTAACAACACGAAGTGTCACCAACACCAGACACCCCAATATATATATTAGCATTTAGTTCAAATGTTATTTTATTCATTTCATTTTTCATTTTTCTTTCAAATAGGATATACCTGTCATGTTTTATTGTTTTATGTTTGCTTTAATAAATAATAAAGTATTTATCTTTGTTAATTATTATTTCGTTTTCTATTCATTAATTTTCCTGAGGAGGATCCAGCTTTGGTAATACTGTCTGAAGTTATTACAGAGCTGAGTAAGCCTTCGCAGTGGATCATTCTCCATGGTGGATCATACTCCCTGGTGGATCATACTCCCTGGTGGATCATACTCCATGGTGGATCATACTCCATGGTGGATCATACTCCCTGGTGGATCATACTCCCTGGTGGATCATACTCCCTGGTGGATCATACTCCATGGTGGATCATACTCCCTGGTGGATCATACTCCCTGGTGGATCATACTCCATGGTGGATCATACTCCATGGTGGATCATACTCCATGGTGGATCATACTCCATGGTGGATCATACTCCATGGTGGATGATACTCCCTGGTGGATCATACTCCCAGGTGGATCATACTCCCTGGTGGATCATACTCCCTGGTGGATCATACTCCCTGGTGGATCATACTCCCTGGTGGATCATACTCCCTGGTGGATCATACTCCATGGTGGATCATACTCCCTGGTGGATCATACTCCCTGGTGGATCATACTCCATGGTGGATCATACTCCATGGTGGATCATACTCCCTGGTGGATCATACTCCCAGGTGGATCATACTCCCTGGTGGATCATACTCCCAGGTGGATCATACTCCCTGGTGGATCATACTCCCTGGTGGATCATACTCCCTGGTGGATCATACTCCCTGGTGGATCATACTCTCTGGTGGATCATACTCCATGGTGGATCATACTCCATGGTGGATCATACTCCCTGGTGGATCATACTCCCTGGTGGATCATACTCCCTGGTGGATCATACTCCCTGGTGGATCATACTCCCTGGTGGATCATACTCCCTGGTGGATCATACTCCCTGGTGGATCATACTCTCTGGTGGATCATACTCCATGGTGGATCATACTCCCTGGTGGATCATACTCCATGGTGGATCATACTCCATGGTGGATCATACTCCCAGGTGGATCATACTCCCAGGTGGATCATACTCCCTGGTGGATCATACTCCCTGGTGGATCATACTCCCTGGTGGATCATACTCCCTGGTGGATCATACTCCCTGGTGGATCATACTCCATGGTGGATCATACTCCATGGTGGATCATACTCCATGGTGGATCATACTCCATGGTGGATCATACTCCATGGTGGATCATACTCCATGGTGGATCATACTCCATGGTGGATCATACTCCCTGGTGGATCATACTCCATGGTATGCTCAACAAGACCAACACCAATCAAGTTGAAGCGACATGTATCCACAATGTGAAGACTTACTCAGCCCTGTAACAACTTCAGTCAGTATTACCAAGGTTGGCTCCTCCTCAGGAAAATTAATGAATAGAAAAAGAAATAATAACAGACAATGATAAACACTATTATTTAGAAACGGAAAATGTAAAACAATAAAACATAAATGGGTATCCTAATTGAAAGAAAAATGAAAAATGAAATGAAAAAAATTACATTTGAACTCAACGCTAATATAGGTGTATCGTGGTAATGGGGTGTCAGGTGTTGGTGACACTGTGTTGTTGAAATCGTAGGCGTTGCTGATGTGGGGGGGGGGGTAGCCGGTGTTGGTGACCACCACCGGCTCGTTCTTCACAGAGTGTAGCCGTGTATTATTACTTCCGATGACAGGAACACAGGTTCGTTACCACTGCTATGATGAGGGGTTAGGTCCTGTGTTGGCTTACATAACAGGTAAATAGATTAAACATGGGACGTCTCAGGACGTTAGTCCGTCTCCTTCTATTATTCTCGTTGGTTGGCAGGTGACCCACTCTGTCATTCCAAGAGTAGTGCTGGGAGCTGTGAGTCGAGTTATTTACTGTTTGACCAGAGCCCCACACGTCACCTTTCGGGGGGGGGGAAGAGGGAGGGGAAGGGATAGCAGGAGCTAGATTGACTCAAACTATCACTTTCGGGAGGGGGAAAAAGGGGGGGGGGAATAGCCGGAGCTGGACTTACCCTACCTTAACAAGTATACTATACACTCCATCGCTACTCCTATCTATTAAACTTTTCCCTCACACTCCCCCATACCAAGACTTATAGTCAAGGAGTATAAGAAGAATAGGCGAGGAAAAAGTTCTAACATATGGAAGCCGCATAAGGCAACAAATCTTCCACTGACTGTCACGACTTAACCAGTCAGAGAAATAATTGGATTAACCATTGATATACATAATATGGAACTTAAAAGCCTGGAGTGCCAATGTCCACCTCAAGAGGCGACTGTTGGTTCCCTTAGAAGTTTCTAGGTATATCAAAGGTTTGTGGTCAGTTTCTAAAATGAATTCTTTTCCCAGTAAATAAAATTTAAGCTTGGAGATACCCCACACAAGAGCCAAACATTCCTTTTCTATGGTGGAGTATCTCGTTTCTGCACGAGGGAAGTTTTAGATTTAGTTTTAGATTTAGGAGTGTGTGTATTTTGTGCAGTAAGCACCTGACACCTATTACAAGAGCTATACTTTTTTGTAACCTATGAGTACATGCTTGGCCAAAAATAAGTGTGCTTGAGTTTATGCCACGTGTTACGATGGGCCAAGTGTTCGGTCACTGGCAAATCATGAGCCATTTGAAGAACAGTCTCTCCACATGGTTTAGGAACAACAAGGAGGGAATAATCTATCACTGAAGAATGAGGTTTAAACACAGACTTATGTAAGATACCATTAATATATTCAAATTTATGAGATACGTATCTCCCATGGGCAACTTTGTTGTTAAAATCTTGATTATGACAATCCCGAAGTGAAGGGCAATTGCGCTGTATATTGACAAAGTCATCCTTGGACATAAAATCTGGGAAAATAAAAGGACTTACGGTGGGAGAAGAGGAGATAGGAGAAGCCGGGGTTATGGTCTGAGCCCTAGTCAAGACATTGAGTGTGACGAGTGGATAGGTGATCCTGCTACCTCGCTATCGAGAGCAGTATCATCCGTTTCCACCCCCAAATGAACAGTACGAGACAAAGCAGCTTCCGGTGCGGAATTGTTAAGGGGATTATTTAACTTGCAAGGAGGAAGAGCTGGAAAACTTAGATCCACGGGTGGTGACGACAGATCCACCTCTGAAGGAAGAACAGCACCTTTAATGTTACCCACTATTATTGAACAAGTAATTGGGACTAGTACCGCATTAGTCCAACCGGTGAACCATTTAGTTTTCAAGTAACAACGTATTGTAGGGAAAGTATTTTCACGACCCAAGTAATCTGAAAGAATAGAGGACACACGAGAGGTTTTAAAGTAAGGGAACAGTTTGTCCGAAATTACGATGCACGTACATCCAGTGTCACGTAATATATCTGGGATTTTTATACCATTAACTGCTCCTGAACAGAAGGGTGCTTGGTCATTAGAGTCAACAAAACATCTACCATCTTTCTCTATTTTCTTGGAAGGACAATTTGGACGTTTATGTCCGATACCACCACATCGATGACAGGTTGGTATAATAGCTGGTGACTTTGCTTCTACTGTAGGCTTCTTAATCTTTGGTTCAGGTGATCCATTGCCCTTAAGGTTCGATTCCTTTAGGTCTTTATAGGAATTGTGAGCCTCAGCATACAGGTCAGCAGCCTCAGCAACTTCCTCAGCTTTAATCAGGTTACGTTCTCTGATGAATGTTCTTATCTGGTGGGGAAGTGCTGTCAGGAACTGGTCAGCAACCATGAAGTCTCTTAAGAGATTCATAACTGCGATCAATTCCTGAACTCTCTATCCAAAAGTCGAACAAACGAAAGAGTGTTACCTGTAACTGCTGAAAGTTTTGGCCATGCTGTAAGGTGGCATACCTGAAATCTTTCCTATAAGAATTAGTGTTTTTTTGATATGCTTTAAGGATTGCCTTCTTCAGTATGTTATAATTACATATGATATCCTGCGACAAAGTTGCATAGATATTCAAAGCTGTGCCAGAAAATAACATTCCTAACCTGGCAGCCAAAGTGTCAGCAGGCTATTCACAGGGGGTAGCGGTATTTTCAAACCTGATGATTTATGAAGTAATGTCTTCACCCTCTGTGAAGGGAGGTAAATTAGGTGTTGGAATATGTGCACTAGCTGCATGATCAATTACTCCTTCCTCTAATTGTTGTTGTGTGAGAGTTAACTTTTTATTCTCTAATTCAAGGCGAGCTTCATCGAGCTCGCGATCCTTTTCTCTCTCTATTAACTCAAGTTCTCTAGCTTTTTCCTCACATTCTCTAGCTGTTTCCTCATGTTCTCTAGCTCTTTCCTCATCTTCTCTATCCTTTGGCCTTTCCTCAAGTTCTCTTAATTTAACTTGTTCCTAACGTACTTTAGCTTGTTCCTCACGTACTCTAGCTCTCTCCTCACGATCAAGTCTATCACGCTTCTTTTTGTCTTCTCTTTCCCTTTCTAACTGTCTGTCTTGGTTTTCCCTTTCAATTCGATCTCTCTCCTTTTTATCCTCTCTCTTTCTGTCTTTCTTGATTCTCTCTCTCTATTCTTTCTCTCTCCTTATTCTCTTCTTTCCCTTTCTGTCTCTCTTCTCTCTCAATTCTCTCTCTTTCAAGTCTTTCCTGGATCTTAGCACTAATGAAAGATTCTAAAATTTTCCCTGTTATTCCTAACTTACTTCCAGCATTCATCCAAAACTGGTATTCCTCCATACTTGCAAGAATAACTTAAACTACCAGGGGAAAAATGAAACGGGAATCAAAGAAAACGAAGGGTTCAATTCCTGCTCCGCTCAAACTGTAAATAAACCAGAGGGCTCGATCCCTGCTTCAATTAAACAATATGTATTAATGAAAACGAAGGGTTCTATGCCGGCTCCGAACAAACAGTAAGTAGAATGGGGTCACTTGACCAACCAATCTTCTCACCAACAAATCAAGAGTGTCCTTCGACAGTTTTCTTGATAAAATAAAGAGCTCAATGAAACAAATTGTCACTGGAAAATCTCGGGTCCCTAGAGTCTAATTCTCCAAAGTGTTTCAAGCTCGAAAAAAAAAGTGGCAGAATTAAATATTATATCCTGCCTGACTCCACTTACAATAAATTGAGACTATAACAATCACCAAATCTTTTAAATACCTGTACCGTAGTCCTACCATAGAGAATGATTACTCATGGCTGGTGGTAACCGTCTGTGGTATGCGGCGTTGAAGTTCCAATGGTAGATTCGAGTTGGAGTTGAATCTTGATTCAGTAGAGTTGATCCAGGCAAGGTCGCCACTTGTGAAGGCTTACTCAGCCCTGTAACAACTTCAGTCAGTATTACCAAGGCTGGCTCCTCCGCAGGAAAATTAATGAATAGAAAAAGAAATAATAACAGACAATGATAAACACTTTATTATTTAGAAACGGAAAATGTAAAACAATAAAACATGAATGGGTATCCTAATTGAAAGAAAAATGAAAAAAAATGAAATGAAAAAAATTACATTTGAACTCAACGCTAATATAGGTATATCGTGGTAATGGGGTGTCAGGTGTTGGTGACACTGCGTGTTGTTGAAATCGTAGCCGTTGCTGATGTGGGGGGGGGGTAGCCGGTGTTTGTGACCACCACCGGCTCGTTCTTCACAGAGTGTAGCCGTGTATAATTACTTCAGATGACAGGAACACAGGTTCGTTACCACTGCTATGATGAGGGGTTAGGTCCTGTGTTGGCTTACATAACAGGTAAATAGATTAAACATGGGACGTCTCAGGACGTTAGTCTCCTTCTATTATTCTCGTTGGTTGGCAGGTGACCCACTCTGTCATTCCAAGAGTAGTGCTGGGAGCTGTGAATCGAGTTATTTACTGTTTGACCGGAGCCCCACACGTCACCTTTCGGGGGGGGGAAGAGGGAGGGGAAGGGATAGCAGGAGCTAGACTGGCCCTACCTAATTTAACAAGCAGCCGGCAATCAAACTATCACTTTCGGGGAGGGGAAAAAAAAAAAAGGGGGGGGAAATAGCGGGAGCTGGACTTACCCTACCTTAACAAGTAGCCGGCAATGAAACTATCGCTATCGCAACACTCCATCGCTACTCCTATCTATTGAACCTTTCCCTCACACTCAACAAGACCAACACCAATCAAGTTGAAGCGACATGTATCCTCAACAAGATCAACACCAATCAAGTTGAAGCGACATGTATCCTCAACAAGACCAACACCAATCAAGTTGAAGCAACATGCATCCTCAACAAGACCAACACCAATCAAGTTGAAGAAAACCCTCCAAGTAACATCATTATACCAGTCAGCGACGTTGCAGCGCAAGTTTCTATAGCATTTGACGGGAAACACGCTTAAATATCCAGCAGTTCATCACTACTCCATGGCCGGGCTCCGAGAGTCCTAAGACTCCAAACTTATCAAAGGAATTCCACAGGACATTTTATGAACTGGGACGTTTCAGAGTTCGTCTTTACCGAAGAATATCTGGAAGCCTCGTTAATTACCGTCACACCATACACCATAATACTTAAAACTATAATATTCCTAAAACAATAGCACCGCCATTTTCTTTAGCAGTCTCTGGTGCGGTACTCTATCACAAGCCTTATTAGAATCCAAATAAATAATATCGAATTCTTTATCGTGATCAACAGCCTCAAAAGATTTACTAAAGAAAGTAAACTGGTTAGGCAGGAACGGCCCCTTGTGAATCCGTGCTGAGTATCATTAATCAAATTATGCTATGACGATGGATTCTTATATTATCAGCTATAATTGACTCTAGTAATTTGCCTACAATTGAGGTCAGGCTTATTGGGCGGTAAATCGATGGTAACGATTTGTCCCCTGATTTAAAAATACGAATTACATTGGACATCTTCCACATATCAGACACTACATGTGTTTAAAGAGATCTATTAAAAATGTGAGTAAATGGCTCACAAGGTTCCATATCTCACACCTTAAGAACCCTTGAAAAAAGTTCATCAGGGCCCGGGGATTTATTGTCCTTGAATCTGTCTGCCTGATAACCATATCGCTAGTGACTGATATTACATAATTTATCGTCCTCAGGCCAACTATAAAAATTAATTACTGGGATATTGTTAGTGTCGTCCTGTCTACAAACTAAGAGAAAATAATTATTAAAAATCGAGCACATTTCATTCTCCTTGTTAGTGTTGCTGGTGCCGTGTTGCTGGTGCCGTGTTGCTGGTGCCGTGTTGCTGGTGCCGTGTTGCTGGTGCCGTGTTGCTGGTGCCGTGTTGCTGGTGCCGTGTTGCTGGTGCCGTGTTGCTGGTGCCCTGTTCCTGATGCCGTGTTGCTGGTGCCGTGTTGCTGGTGCCGTGTTGCTGGTGCCCTGTTCCTGATGCCGTGTTGCTGGTGCCGTGTTGCTGGTGCCGTGTTGCTGGTGCCGTGTTGCTGGTGCCCTGTTCCTGATGCCGTGTTGCTGGTGCCGTGTTGCTGCTACCGTGTTGCTGCTACAGTGTTGCTGCTGCAGTGTTGCTGCTGCAGTGTTGCTGCTGCAGTGTTGCTGCTGCAGTGTTTCTCTTATGTTCAGTTGTTCTTAAGCAGGTTACTGAGTCGTGACCTGCGCCTTCCTCTTGATGCAGGTTCCTGCGTCATCACCTGCGTCACAACACACAAGCCGAGGTAGTAACACAACAGTTTTGACTCACATAAAGCTCCTAACCTGCATTATCATTTATCAGCAGTAATTACCCTGGCACTCTTAAACTAACTGCTCCCTCAACAGTGAAAATTACGTTTATTATCAACGAGCAGAATGCTAATGAAATTTGCATACGAACCTCGTTTACAGAACAAGTATTTAGTTCTCCACCAATATATGATACACATATCTGGGTAATTAATTTCTTAATGGATATTTTTTTGGTTTTTATAATTTAAATATCGGAAAATTCGTAATGAAATCGTAGAAATGTGGGGAAAAAAAGCTCTGGGTTTTACGTCTGGCTTTTATCTCTTAGGCTTGTTGGTGCTAGAGGAAGGAATGAGATATTTAGGCCTACCCTGGCCAGTCAGGAGGCTTTGCTCTTCATAAATGGTATAAAATACCAACTCAGTGGAAAAATACTTACATGCATTAAAATGCGATCCCTCGTTGGCTACTTTTCGCCCACACAGTGGGTTACTGCCTTTATGTACTCCCTGGAGAGCGAAATGTAGCCGGAATAAATGTCTTAATTGCTTCCGCTTGCATTCACACAGGTCGCGGAGGACTTGCCTAGCATGGGCCAGTAGGCCTCCTGCAGTGCTCCTCCTTTCTTATATAATAATAATAATAATAATCTTCATTTCTACAACATTTCAGGCAACATAGGTTAATTTTGTCCCCAGGATGCGACCCACACCAGTCCACTAACACCCCGGTACCTACTAACTGCTGGGTGAACAGGGGCAGCAGATGTCTTGAGGAAACACGCCTCCTATGTTTCCAGCAGTACCGGTGATCGAACCACTGACCTCACTGTGTGAGCTGAGTGTGGTAGCAACCGCTAGCGTGTTCTGTGACTGGCGGCCATAGTTTGTCTATCCCACAAAGGATAGAGAAACTATGGCCGTCTACCACTTGGATAAACTACAAAAGTCTCCCCTTTAAATGTGTCACTTCAAAGGGTCGGCAGCGGACCAGTTTTCTGTATGTCTGGAAAAATTCCCGAGACAATTGCCAGTATTCAGAATTTTAAGTCGTTTACAGCAAATCTAATTCTGACGGAATTTTTGATAATTGTTATATTACTAATGTTACGTTTGTCAGGATTTTGCTACAATATCAGTACCTGTGAACTGGCTGTCTTCTCTTGGTTTAATATTCAGTCTTTCTGGCACTGGGCACTGGACACTGGGCACTGGACACTGGGCACTGGACACTGGGCACTGGACACTGGGCACTGGACACTGGGCACTGGACACTGGACACTGGGCACTGGTATGCCTGGGGTACTTACCACCACCTGCCTCATTCCAGCACTCTTCCTCTCAACATGTGTACTTGGAATTCCTCCTTTTTTCTGCAACATGCAAGCTACTGATGTTTTTATTGCAACAAGAAAGAATTAAAGCAATCAACTCCACCCCCCCCGAAGTTGTTTTTGTATTTGCGGTAATTATATATATATATATATATATATATATATATATATATATATATATATATATATATATATATATATATATATATATATATATATATGTCGTGCCGAATATGTAAAACTGGTCAATTAGCAAGAACTCATTTAAAATTCAGTCCATTCTAAAATTTTCTCTTATACGTTTAAAGATATATTTTTTTCATTAATGTTAATGTAAAAAATTTTAATTTTACACCAAAAGAATCTTAGAAAACTTACCTAGCCTTATTATAACAAGAACAATTTATTTAAGCCTAACCCAACTAGATATATTTTAGATTTGTTTACAGTAATTTAATACTAAACAAACACAGTGAAGTATTTTTTTTTCGTTAGGTTCAGAATGATTTTGGCGAAATTATTGCATACACAAATTTTCACTTGTCCTATATGGCAAGATGAGCGTTGCTATTTAAGCCAAGATAGCAAGTTATGCCTATTCGGCACGATATATATATATATATATATATATATATATATATATATATATATATATATATATATATATATATATATATATATATATATATATATATATATATATATATATATATATATAACATAAGCAAATATCGCAAACGAAGCGATAGAAGAAGCAAAACAACGGTGGGAGTAGAATGATATTTTTAGGCTTCTCGTATTGTATTCAACACAGGAGAATATTTGTGACTGGTTTCCTTGTTACTGAAGAGATTTTACCCTTTAAATGCGTTTATTTATTTTTAATGAGCCTCGTTTCCTTTACATAACTTGTAGAAGTCCCCCCATATACGGGACGGTTTTCTGTCATAATTTAATTAAAGGGACACGTTGGCCTTGGGGTGCCTGGTTATTTCCGGTGTTCTCCTTTTCTCCTACAATATTCTCTCACTCCAGTAAAGGTGGTCCTCTGGGAACGGTAATTGCTAGAACTCCTCTCTAATGCAATTTTGCAAGCACCTGATGACGTGTTGATTGCAACACGAAAGGCCTAGAGCTATCATTCTATCAGCACATAAAAGAATGAAGCGACTAGTTAATGGTCCAGCAGGACAGAAACGTCCTTATAAGTTCCATTGATCTATGCACGGGTTATTTACATACTTGTGTATATATTACACACGTATATATATATTGTATATATACACGTGTGACTTTGTAAATGGTCCAAGTCGGACCGAAACGTCGTCGTAAGCTTCTCTCTTTTATTTGTGTATCGTTCCAGTCACGGTATTGTGCCTTTTTGTTATTTGTGGGTATATAAACTACAGTTATGATACTGTAACACCCCTCCTTCAGAGTGCCGGCACTGTAGTTCCCTCCTTCAGAGTGCCGGCACTGTAGTTCCCTCCTTCAGAGTGCCGGCACTGTAGTTCCCTCCTTCAGGGTGCCGGCACAGTAGTTCCCTCCTTCAGGGTGCCGGCACTGTAGTTCCCTCCTTCAGAGTGCCGGCACTGTAGTTCCCTCCTTCAGGGTGCCGGCACAGTAGTTCCCTCCTTCAGAGTGCCGGCACTGTAGTTCCCTCCTTCAGAGTGCCGGCACTGTAGTTCCCTCCTTCAGGGTGCCGGCACTGTAGTTCCCTCCTTCAGGGTGCCGGCACTGTAGTTCCCTCCTTCAGAGTGCCGGCACTGTAGTTCCCTCCTTCAGGGTGCCGGCACTGTAGTTCCCTCCTTCAGGGTGCCGGCACTGTAGTTCCCACCTTCAGAGTGCCGGCACTGTAGTTCCCTCCTTCAGAGTGCCGGCACTGTAGTTCCCTCCTTCAGGGTGCCGGCACTGTAGTTCCCACCTTCAGAGTGCCGGCACTGTAGTTCCCTCCTTCAGAGTGCCGGCACTGTAGTTCCCACCTTCAGAGTGCCGGCACTGTAGTTCCCTCCTTCAGGGTGCCGGCACTGTAGTTCCCACCTTCAGAGTGCCGGCACTGTAGTTCCCTCCTTCAGAGTGCCGGCACTGTAGTTCCCACCTTCAGAGTGCCGGCACTGTAGTTCCCTCCTTCAGAGTG
The DNA here is from genome assembly GCF_038502225.1 of Cherax quadricarinatus. Taxonomy (NCBI): domain Eukaryota; kingdom Metazoa; phylum Arthropoda; class Malacostraca; order Decapoda; family Parastacidae; genus Cherax; species Cherax quadricarinatus. The sequence goes on from NC_091335.1 coordinate 29,649,512, forward strand.
CCGGCACTGTAGTTCCCTCCTTCAGAGTGCCGGCACTGTAGTTCCCTCCTTCAGAGTGCCGGCACTGTAGTTCCCTCCTTCAGAGTGCCGGCACTGTAGTTCCCTCCTTCAGAGTGCCGGCACTGTAGTTCCCTCCTTCAGGGTGCCAGCACTGTAGTTCCCTCCTTCAGAGTGCCGGCACTGTAGTTCCCTCCTTCAGAGTGCCGGCACTGTAGTTCCCTCCTTCAGAGTGCCGGCACTGTAGTTCCCTCCTTCAGAGTGCCGGCACTGTAGTTCCCTCCTTCAGAGTGCCGGCACTGTAGTTCCCTCCTTCAGAGTGCCGGCACTGTAGTTCCCTCCTTCAGAGTGCCGGCACTGTAGTTCCCTCCTTCAGAGTGCCGGCACTGTAGTTCCCTCCTTCAGAGTGCCGGCACTGTAGTTCCCTCCTTCAGAGTGCCGGCACTGTAGTTCCCTCCTTCAGAGTGCCGGCACTGTAGTTCCCTCCTTCAGAGTGCCGGCACTGTAGTTCCCTCCTTCAGGGTGCCAGCACTGTAGTTCCCTCCTTCAGAGTGCCGGCACTGTAGTTCCCTCCTTCAGAGTGCCGGCACTGTAGTTCCCTCCTTCAGAGTGCCGGCACTGTAGTTCCCTCCTTCAGAGTGCCGGCACTGTAGTTCCCTCCTTCAGAGTGCCGGCACTGTAGTTCCCTCCTTCAGGGTGCCAGCACTGTAGTTCCCTCCTTCAGAGTGCCGGCACTGTAGTTCCCTCCTTCAGAGTGCCGGCACTGTAGTTCCCTCCTTCAGGGTGCCAGCACTGTAGTTCCCTCCTTCAGAGTGCCGGCACTGTAGTTCCCTCCTTCAGAGTGCCGGCACTGTAGTTCCCTCCTTCAGAGTGCCGGCACTGTAGTTCCCTCCTTCAGAGTGCCGGCACTGTAGTTCCCTCCTTCAGAGTGCCGGCACTGTAGTTCCCTCCTTCAGAGTGCCGGCACTGTAGTTCCCTCCTTCAGAGTGCCGGCACTGTAGTTCCCTCCTTCAGAGTGCCGGCACTGTAGTTCCCTCCTTCAGAGTGCCGGCACTGTAGTTCCCTCCTTCAGAGTGCCGGCACTGTAGTTCCCTCCTTCAGAGTGCCGGCACTGTAGTTCCCTCCTTCAGAGTGCCGGCACTGTAGTTCCCTCCTTCAGAGTGCCGGCACTGTAGTTCCCTCCTTCAGAGTGCCGGCACTGTAGTTCCCTCCTTCAGAGTGCCGGCACTGTAGTTCCCTCCTTCAGAGTGCCGGCACTGTAGTTCCCTCCTTCAGAGTGCCGGCACAGTAGTTCCCTCCTTCAGAGTGCCGGCACAGTAGTTCCCTCCTTCAGAGTGCCGGCACAGTAGTTCCCTCCTTCAGAGTGCCGGCACTGTAGTTCCCTCCTTCAGAGTGCCGGCACTGTAGTTCCCTCCTTCAGAGTGCCGGCACAGTAGTTCCCTCCTTCAGAGTGCCGGCACTGTAGTTCCCTCCTTCAGGGTGCCGGCACTGTAGTTCCCTCCTTCAGGGTGCCGGCACTGTAGTTCCCTCCTTCAGAGTGCCGGCACTGTAGTTCCCTCCTTCAGGGTGCCGGCACTGTAGTTCCCTCCTTCAGAGTGCCGGCACTGTAGTTCCCTCCTTCAGAGTGCCGGCACTGTAGTTCCCTCCTTCAGGGTGCCGGCACTGTAGTTCCCTCCTTCAGGGTGCCGGCACTGTAGTTCCCTCCTTCAGAGTGCCGGCACTGTAGTTCCCTCCTTCAGAGTGCCGGCACTGTAGTTCCCTCCTTCAGAGTGCCGGCACTGTAGTTCCCTCCTCCAGAGTGCCGGCACTGTAGTTCCCTCCTTCAGAGTGCCGGCACTGTAGTTCCCTCCTTCAGAGTGCCGGCACTGTAGTTCCCACCTTCAGAGTGCCGGCACTGTAGTTCCCACCTTCAGAGTGCCGGCACTGTAGTTCCCACCTTCAGAGTGCCGGCACTGTAGTTCCCACCTTCAGAGTGCCGGCACTGTAGTTCCCACCTTCAGAGTGCCGGCACTGTAGTTCCCACCTTCAGAGTGCCGGCACTGTAGTTCCCACCTTCAGAGTGCCGGCACTGTAGTTCCCACCTTCAGAGTGCCGGCACTGTAGTTCCCACCTTCAGAGTGCCGGCACTGTAGTTCCCTCCTTCAGAGTGCCGGCACTGTAGTTCCCACCTTCATAGTGCCGGCACTGTAGTTCCCTCCTTCAGAGTGCCGGCACTGTAGTTCCCTCCTTCAGAGTGCCGGCACTGTAGTTCCCTCCTTCAGAGTGCCGGCACTGTAGTTCCCTCCTTCAGAGTGCCGGCACTGTAGTTCCCTCCTTCAGGGTGCCGGCACTGTAGTTCCCTCCTTCAGGGTGCCGGCACTGTAGTTCCCTCCTTCAGGGTGCCGGCACTGTAGTTCTCTCATTCAGGGTGCCGGCACTGTAGTTCCCTCCTTCAGGGTGCCGGCACTGTAGTTCCCTCCTTCAGGGTGCCGGCACTGTAGTTCTCTCCTTCAGGGTGCCGGCACTGTAGTTCTCTCCTTCAGGGTGCCGGCACTGTAGTTCTCTCCTTCAGGGTGCCGGCACTGTAGTTCCCTCCTTCAGGGTGCCGGCACTGTAGTTCTCTCCTTCAGGGTGCCGGCACTGTAGTTTCCTCCTTCAGGGTGCGGACAATGTACTTTCCTCCGTCAGAGTGCAGGAACTGTAGTTCCCACCTCCAGGACTCAAGTCCGGCCTGCCGGTTTCCCCGAATCCCTTCATAAATGTCACCTTGCTCACACTCCAACTGCACGTCAAATCCTAAAAACCATTTGTCTCCATTCGTTCCTATCTAACAAGCTCATGTATGCTTACTGGATGTCCAAGCCCCTCGCACACAAAACCTCCTTTACCCCCTCCCTCCAACCTTCCCTAGGCCGACCCCTACCCCCGCCTTCCTTCCAGTGCAGATTTATATGCCATCCAAGATATTCTATTTCATTCCATCTTCTCTAAATGTCCGAACCACCACAACAACCCTTCCTCAGCTCTCTGGATAATAAGTTTGGTAATCCTGCACCTCCTCCTAATTTCCATACTACGGATTCTCTACATTATATTCACACCACACATTGCCCTCAAACATGACATCCCCACTGCCTCCAGCCTTCTCCTTGTTGCAACATTCACCACCCATGCTTCACACCCATATAAGAGCGTTGGTACTACTATACTCTGTACATTCCCGTCTTTGCCACTCACTATTTTCCCCTTATCAGTTATAAAGACTTGTATACTGTCATGAGGTGAGGTGCAGCCCACTAGTAGAAGAATGTATCTTGGTACAGAAACCACCTTGCTCGATCACTAGGGCACTCAGCACACACACTGAGGTCTGGGGTTCGAATCTCCTCCGGTACGGCTGGAAAACATCAGGGACGTGTTTCCAAAGGACATCTGCTCTCTCTGTTCACCAATCAGTTTAAAATAGGTACCTGGGTGTTAGTGGACTGGTGTGGGTCGCATCCTGGGACAAAACTGACCTAATTTGTGGGAAATGCTCAGCATTTATCATCATCATCCTCATCGCCTTGCCCTCTCCTATGTTCACTTTTAATTTCCTTCTTTTACATACTTTAATTATGAAAATATTTAATTAGGTTTCGAAATTATATGTTTTAGGTAATCTCATGTAAAATGTCTTAACATCTAGTTTACATAAAAACATAAGAAAGAAGGAACACTGCAACAGGCCTACTGACCCATGCGACGCAGGTCCATGCCACCCCGGGATTAGAATAATGACCACCTAGTCAGGTCACTTCCACTTTAGGAAGGAGCATGGCACCAGACGTGGTGGCAGAAGCTAGTCTGGTCCAACTCACATCCACCCACACCCACTCGTGTATTTATCCAACCTATCTTTAAAACTACACAAGGTCTTAGCTTCTATGACGGTACTCGGGAGTTTGTTCCACTCATTCACAACTCTATTACTAAACCAGTGCTTTCCTATATCCTTCCTGAATCTGATTTTTTTCCAACTTGAAACCATTGCTGCGAGTCCTGTCTTGGCTGGAAATTTTCAGCACGCTATTTACATCCCCTTTATTTATTCCTGTTTTCCATTTACCTCAATCATATCCCCCCCCTAATTCCACGCCTTTCTAGAGAGTGCAGATTCATGGCCCTCAGTCTATCCTCATAGGGAAGACTTCTGATACATGGGATCAACTTTGTCATCCTCCTCTGTACATTTTCCAGAGAATTTATATCCATTCTGTAATATGGTGACCAGAACTGTGCAGCATAATCTAAATGAGGTCTAACCAAGGATATATAGAGTTGAAGAACAACCTGAGGACTTCTATTATTTATACTTCTAGATATGAAGCCAAGAATTCTGTTAGCTTCATTGCGAACACTAATGCACTGTTGTCTTGGTTTTAGATTACTGCTAACCAGAACTTCTAAATCCTTTCCGCAATCAGTAGTATTAAGATCTACATTATTTAGTTTATATGTGGCATGGTTATTGTCCTGTCCAACATTTAGAACTTTGCATTTGTCTATAGTATACTGCATCTGCCACTTCGACGATTGCATCAGTTTATTCAAATCATCCTGGAGCGCACTAATGTCCTCATTAGAATGAACTGGACGGCCTATTTTGGTGGCCTCAGCAGATTTGCTTATGTCGCTGTTTATTCCTTCATCTATGTCGTTTATGTAAATTGCTAACAACAAGGGGCCCAACACTGACCCCTGAGGAACACCGCTTGTAACGTGCCCCCATTCTGATTTCTCCCCATTTATGCAAACTCTCTGCTACCTATTTGTCAACCATGCCTCTACCCAGGAAAAAATTTCTCCTTCTGTTCCGTGTGCCTTAAGTTTCCTCAATAGCCTCTGATGTGGAACTCTATCGAAAGCCTTACTGAAGTCCATATACACAATATCATATTCATTACCATGATCTACCTCCTCAAACACCTTAGTGAAAAAAGTTAGTAAATTCGTAAGACAGGAACGCCCCTTTGTAAAACCGAGTTAAGATTCACTAATCAATTTATGCCTATCAAGATGGCTACGAATTGCCTCAGCAATTATTGATTCGATAAATTTTCCCACTATGGAGGTAAGACTTATTGGTATATAGCTCGAAGCTAAGGACCTGTCACCTGCCTTGTAAATAGGTATTACATTTGCCATTTTCTACTTATCAGGCACTGTGCCAGTTTGTAGTGATATGTTAAAAAGATTAACCAAAGGTATGCTAAGTTCCTCTTTATATTCCTTAACACCCTTGCAAACAGTTCATCAGGACCTGGGGATTTGTTAGGTTTTAGTTTCTCTGTTTGTCTGAGGCCCATGTCACTAGTTACCACAATCGTACATAGTTTATTATCGTCCTGTTCTACATAATCTATTCCAGGAATTTCGCTAGTATCTTCCCAGTAAAAACTAAGAGGAAGCAAGACATTAATTTGCTATTTATTTCGCATTTAAGTTCTAATTAGAATTTAGCCAATATTGTTACATTGTATTAATTGTATGTAATTTCAGATTGATTTTTCTTTTTTTTTAAATTACTCCATTTGATTTTGAATTTTCTAGCATAATCTTATGTTCTTTGAAATATACCCGAATGAAGTTAGTATCTCATAAGATTCTAGTATCTAGATGCCTCAGCAGTTTCGTGCCAGAGATGATCATAGTCACAGTCTGTATGTCTATAGAACACACCTGTGATGAGCTTTAAACTCTCTTCAAGAAAGTACAGCCATGTAGTCTGTTTCCGATAAGACAACAGTTTACATCTTCTCTGACACACCTCACAACTCTGCCTCCATTCCTGCTGACACTCAGAGTGGAACAATTTATACCTCTATGTGGTAATCAGGTGGCATGTCCCTGTTTGTATACAATGAACCATGCTTCGGTTATCGCCATTATATCATTATGTTTCCTGTACATGCAATTATCGTCAGTTCTTCTATTTATTGTTCTCTCTCTGTGTATGGAATTAAGAGCTTTTACAGTATTTGTGTAGTCGGTAATTAATGCTAATTTCCCTGGATACTCATTCACTGCTCACTAATTTTCTAGGCAAAATTCAAATGTCAAGCCTTATATCCCATTATCTGACACGATGTCAAGCCTTATATCCCATTATCTGACACGATGTCAAGCCTTATATCCCATTATCTGACACGATGTCAAGCCTTATATCCCATTATCTAACATGATGTCAAGCCTTATATCCCATTATTTAACACGATGTCAAGCCGTATATCCCATTATCTGACACGATGTCAAGCCTTATATCCCATTATCTGACACGATGTCAAGCCTTATATCCCATTATCTAACACGATGTCAAGCCTTATATCCCATTATCTAACATGATGTCAAGCCTTATATCCCATTATTTAACACGATGTCAAGCCGTATATCCCATTATCTGACACGATGTCAAGCCTTATATCCCATTATCTGACACGATGTCAAGCCTTATATCCCATTATCTAACACGATGTCAAGCCTTATATCCCATTATCTAACATGATGTCAAGCCTTATATCCCATTATTTAACATGATGTCAAGCCGTATATCCCATTATCTGACACGATGTCAAGCCTTGTATCCCATTATCTAACACGATGTCAATATAACGAGATTATTTGGTGTAGCTGGTAGCAGGGGAGTAAATGATACGTCTTCGGAGGCTTCTTACTTTATTTGCAAAGTTGTGGTGGGTACACAGGCTTGTGTGTTGTGCCCATGGCCCGGGTAGGGCCATCCAACGAGAGAGAGAACTAGTAGGCCTTCTGTCTTGCTGCTAGGCCGCTGTGAGAGTCAGAGCGTGTGGGACCAGCTTCCCACAGACCTGGAGCAGGCCCAGAGGGCAGCACCTTAGTGCCGCAAAATATGAACTAAGCTGGCAGACAGCATAGGCTGTCTGTGCAGACAGTACAGGCTGTCTACATTCGCTCGGCCACCTACCTCGCGTCGTCCCGACGCGACAATACTGGTGGTAAAAGAAACTTGGTCTCTCTCTCGTAGGAACAGGGCACAGAACACAAAATAAAAACATATATATACATATGGACATGGAAAAAAAAACTTCCTACAGGGAGGGAAGAAAAAAACATGTGGGGTGTGCTAAACATCGTGGTCATAGGCAGTGAGCGTCGAAGGGCATCACTGCATGCCTTCCTGCGTCTGGACAGATACTGCAACACAGGAGACATCGCTGCGGCTGAGCTGTGACGTAACAGGTTACGGTCTCCTCGTCTTCTCTGGAACGGTGAAGCAGTCATTGTAGGAGTCTCTGCAGGTTTTCACTCAACCTGGGGCACGACACGCTGGTGCCCTCGAGTGAGGCGTTGTCAAAACTCGGCAACTGGGCAGGACTTCTGGCAAGCGACTCAGGAGGACACTTCTCGACTGGTACTGTCGCTGGGCTGTCACTGCCGGCGAGCATGGAGCGAGTTGTGGAGAGTCGTGGCATCAGACGACTGGGCAAAACATCTGGGAGTCGTAACATCATACACCAGACTGCAGTGAGCGAGCTAGCAGTCAAAGTGACATCATCTTTGCGCAGGCTGCTCACTGAAGCTTGTGACACGAGGCTGACACAGCGCCTGCCGACAAGGCTAACTGCAGCTTGACGAGTGTCATTCTCTCGGCAGTTGGAGTTATAGCAGAGGTTATTCTAAGCGTCCCCAGACTTGTTTCTCTACATATAACTGCACTCTGAAGGTCTGGAGGTGAAGTGAAACAAATCTCGATGGGAATCATAGCAGGTACAATTCTGCAGAACATCTATGAGTGACGAGCATAAGAGCTTTCTGTACAAGGGCTCGGGGCTCAGGCTGAGTAATGTCAGCTGTCAAACCTGCTGGTCACACCAGGTGACTTAACACAGTGGTGCTACACAAGGGTCTGACTCAAGACCACTGGACTCACGGAAAACTTTACACACACACTCGGTACATGCGGTACAACATGGCTTAACTAGCAAATGATGCTTCTATGAGCACAAAATTGACACTAAGCTATACACTAACATATGAGAACACTGACTGAGAGAAATTAATTAACATACGACATATATCTTCTTTCAATCTTCTCGACAATATTGAAATAATTACTAGAACACTCGATGTAACATCATGTGATGTCAGGCGTGACTTCTCGAGGTGACGTCAGCAGCACTGTGACGTCAGGAAACATCTCGAGGTGACGTCAGGTAGACATCGTGACGTCATGAAGTCGGGCAGCAGCATCGGTGACGTCAGTGTAATGCGGACAGCAGACCACAGCATGAGGCCTGGGACATCTGGCTTGGTAACCCACGTGGCTTGTAGATCCACTTGAACTCGCCCACACCCCACGTGGCGTCATGATCCACGTGGTGTCGTGATCTACGTGGCATGCTGATCCACGTGGTTTGCTGATCCACGTGGCTTGCTCATCCACGTGGCTTGCTGATCCGCGTGGCTTTCTGATCTATGTTGCATGCTGATCCACATGGCTTCGAGTGGCCTCGGTCACTCGGATACACAGCTCTGGCAATGAATTCACATGGAAAACAGCAGAAAACACAGCAGAGGGAGTGGGCAGTGGTGAGTGTATGGTAGGCTGGTGAGGTGTGAGTAGGGCAAGCATGGGCGAGGCGAGGAACGACCACTTCCTCCTCTTCCACAAACACTAGACGCAGAAATCACCACAAAACTCACCTCTGGCTTCCTGAAACAGCTGTGCTGAGCTGAACAACAACAGCAACATACAAGTGACTCTGAACACGTGACTTGAGAAACAGCGTGGGACGCTGTAGCGTGGGGTCACTGGGACGCCACTTACAATTCTCGGAGAAATTCAGTAAATTTCGGCTGGATCCTGCTTGTACCTGTGTCTGGATGCTGAAACGTGCAGACACGACATCAGGATAACTCGTTGATAGACGGATGCTTCTTGCATGGGATGATGAAGTGAAGATGACTTCATCCCTTCCTCTCTCCGGGCAAACACAACTGCTACGACCACCGCTTCCCACCATTTATAACGAGATTATTTGGTAGGCTGTAAGCGGGGTGTAAATTATAAAGGTCGTCGCGAGACTTCTGTAACTTTTTGGTAAAGTCGTAGTGGTTACACAGGCTTGTGTGTTGTGCCCATGGCCCGGGAGGGCCATCCCACGAGAGAGAGCTAGGAGTAGGCCTTGTGTCTTCCTGCTAGGCCGCTGTGTGAGTGAGTGTGAGAGAGTGTGGGACCAGCTTCCCACAGACCTGGGCAGGCCCAGAGGGCAGCACCTTAGTGCCGCGAAATATGAACTAAGCTGGCAGACAGCATAGGCTGTCTGTGCAGACAGTACAGGCTGTCTGTGCAGACAGTACAGGCTGTCTGTGCAGACAGTACAGGCTGTCTACATCAAGCCTTATATCCCATTATCTAACACGATGTCAAGCCTTATATCCCATTATCTGACACGATGTCAAGCCTTATATCCCATTATCTGACACGATGTCAAGCCTTATATCCCATTATCTAACACGATGTCAAGCCTTATATCCCATTATCTGACACGATGTCAAGCCTTATATCCCATTATCTAACACGATGTCAAGCCTTATATCCCATTATCTGACACGATGTCAAGCCTTATATCCCATTATCTGACACGATGTCAAGCCTTATATCCCATTATCTGACACGATGTCAAGCCTTATATCCCATTATCTGACACGATGTCAAGCCTTATATCCCATTATCTGACACGATGTCAAGCCTTATATCCCATTATCTGACACGATGTCAAGCCTTATATCCCATTATCTAACACGATGTCAAGTCTTATATCCCATTATCTGACGCGATATCTAGCCTTATACGTCACCAAAATTAGCTTCAGGAATATTCACCCTCTATCTGACTTTCCATTTCTATCTGACCTTCCATTTCTATCTGACCTTCCATTTCTATCTGACCTTCCATTTCTATCTGACCTTCCATTTCTATCTGACCTTCCATTTCTGTCTGACCTTCCATTTCTGTCTGACCTTCCATTTCTGTCTGACCTTCCATTTCTGTCTGACCTTCCATTTCTGTCTGACCTTCCATTTCTGTCTGACCTACCATTTGTCTGACCTTCCATTTCTGTCTGACCTTCCATCTCTCTGACCTTCCATCTCTGTTTTAGAATGCTTGGTCCATATGTGTAGTTTGTGAGTTCCCAACAACAAGAATATTTTTTACCATAGTATAAAGGTGAAGAGTACGTTTGTCCTCATTGACAATAATTGTACGTTCATCCTGGAAACACTAAAGTGTGTTTTCTACCTTCAAGTTTGCTCCTGTTACCTTCCTCAGTTTAATATTTCTTCCTTACTGCAAACCTCTTTCCATTTTTCACTGTTAACAACCTCCCCATCGTTGCTTCTAACCAATTTTTATTTTATCTCTAGCTGTTGTAAATTGTCACACAACCAATTTCTTAATTTTCTCTTTGAGATGTGTTACGTTATTCTTTAACTCTCGGAACATTAGTACAATAACATTACAAGAGCCAGCCATAGTAACACTATAACACGCCACACATTCCTCATCAACGACAGAAGGACAGGTAGCATGACCTCTCGTGATCACTGACCTCAGTGAACTTATCGAGGGACTTGTCAAGCATAGGCCAGTAGGCCTACTTTTCCATTCTTTTGTTATGGGATTAACCTATTCTGAAGCTTCCTGACAAGAGGCTCAGCTATGTTGCAGAAGCTGTTCTAGCTGAGACTGATGTACTTTCGAGTGGTTCCAGGATCCTGCGTTCGTGGGCGTTGTCGTCGTCTTCGGCAGAGAGTTGTGACCGCTTGTAACTGATGATGTGGTTGCTGGAATTTCAATGAGTAACACAAATGGTCATCAAGTGGACCATTTTGCTTGCGTGTTGGTGTTCAGAAATACGTGTGTGTAGGTGTCTTGATGACCATTAAAATGGCATAAAATACCGAGAGGTTGGTAGGTAAGACACACGTGCATATGTCTTACCTAACAGGTCTGTTGCATATGTCTTACCTAACAGGTCTGTTGCATATATCTTACCTAACAGGTCTTTTGATGTTTCACCCACGTATATTTGGCACAATCTTTGCAAGGAATAATGTATATCCTTGCATTAGGGTGTCCTTGCTGGTGGTGTCCTTGCTGGTGGTGTCCTTGCTGGTGGTGTCCTTGCTGGTGGTATCCTTGCTGGTGGTGTACTTGCTGGTGGTGTACTCGCTGGTGGTGTACTCGCTGGTGGTGTACTTGCTGGTGGTGTACTTGCTGGTGGTGTACTTGCTGGTGGTGTACTTGCTGGTGGTGTACTTGCTGGTGGTGTACTTGCTGGTGGTGTACTCGCTGGTGGTGTACTTGCTGGTGGTGTCCTTGCTGGTGGTGTACTTGCTGGTGGTGTACTTGCTGGTGGTGTACTTGCTGGTGGTGTACTTGCTGGTGGTGTACTTGCTGGTGGTGTACTTGCTGGTGGTGTACTTGCTGGTGGTGTACTTGCTGGTGGTGTACTTGCTGGTGGTGTACTTGCTGGTGGTGCACTTGGTGGTGGTGTACTTGCTAGTGGTGTCCTTTCTGTGATGTTCTTGATGGTTTTTCAAGCTCTGCCTTGTTTCAGCGTCAACACGCCTGGTCTGGCTCTGCACTACACTACACTTCCTCTACATACGCTCATCCAGGTTTCTGTTTTCGACCTGAAAAAGACCTTTGCGTAGCGAAATTTTATCACTAAAGGATCTTTTCATTTTTGTGTTTCCATCGTGAGAGTATTTTTCACGATTTCTTCCCAGTTTTGTGCATCATTAGTAAGACCTCGGCTCACAGAACGTGTGTAGTTTAAACCTATAGCAAGTGATTCCTAAAATTCACAGGCCAGTACGTTAACTACTTGGCCAGTTGGCCCAAGTGAGATTAGAATAACTTGGTACGAGCGACCACAAATCGATTACATTTAACATTTAATTGAAATAAGTACGTAAGAATAATTTAATAAGGGTCCCAGATTTTCGTTCAGCAGATTACAATGGGGTTAGAGAACATCTGATATGTGGTGAATTGGGTAACGAAGAAAAATATCAGTATTTCAGCAATAAAATTATAATCTATTTGAGTTCTAATATATTATATTTGTAATACAGAGACAACTATGAAAGGAGCATTTATAGTGGCGGGAGTCAGGTGGAATCATTGTCCCAGACTATGAAGCAGAACTCTTCTCAAGGTTGCATGACTGACCACCTCAAAAGTGTCTTCGAGGGTGATGGACTGATTACAACATCTTTACATCCCTACTGCTTCTGCTGCCTCTTTTGTACTCGACTAAAGAAGCCTACTGTATAGGCGAAACGTTTTGGAATGATACCTAACTGCTGCACATGTCTTACCAACCTATCGGTATTGCATAATATTAACATATTCACAACTTGTGAGAGGGAGTAGTACAGGTAATAGTTACAGTACAGATGTTTAAAAGTGCAGGTATGGTGAGATGGGAAGGATTTTAAGAAGGATCTGTCAGTAGTTGAGTATCGTTTTAAGGTTAACATCTGGACAATCTAAAAAAGTTGGACTAATGTGAATATGAATAGGCAGACTTCCTACAGTATTGCGTGACGTAGTGTTGTTATCCAGTGCCACACCAACACCGATCCTATTTGATTTAACGTTGTGTTCAACGGATGCTTTGGTGTGTGTTGAGTTGTGTGATGTCTGCATCAACAATGGTGAATATTTGAGTGTACAGACTCCGGCATGCCGTTCATAGAGAGTATGTAGAGAGTAGGAGAGAGCACAGAGCCTTGAGGAACTCCTGCCTGGAGTATAATGTGGCAGGAAAAACAGTTTCTGAACTTCATGGGTATCGTACAGCAGTCTAACAAGTTACAGAGGAACTTCTTCGTGTTAATGGGGAGTTCAAGACTGCTGTAAAGCTTGAGCATGAGCTGTCGTGCTAGACAATGCCGTAAACATTTTCAAAGTCCTTTGGAACGTGGGCCGCCATGCACCTGTGTCTTGTTGGTGTGGGTAAAGTTTAGGATTATATTAAGAGAGTCTTTCGTTGATCAGTCTTCTCACAATGAAATTGTAGACTGTTAAGGATGTGGACCTCTAGATAACTCTGGAGCCAGGAATTAGTTTATTGTGCACCCCATATCAATCCTGTGGACGGTAGCGCAAGAGTATATGGATACACAAAAGGCCTAGGAACTAGGCCCCAAAAAGTTAACAGGAATACATCTGAATATATATCTACACTTATCTGTTACAAGCTAATTTAGAAATTTGCTTAATATATCTGGTATCTTATTTCTATTAATAAGACATTTTGACATGTCATATACGTTTTAATACTATCTCTATATTCCTCAATAAGTGGACAATTAAGCACATAGTGTTCAAGACAGTGACCATATGGCTGGCCACATGGTTTGCATTTAGTTTGATCATCATCTGTGTGTCTCCCAAACTGCCAGAAGTACTTGTAACCAAGCCTAAGCCTGGCCACTACAACATCAGTCAGTCTGTTCACATTGCAAGTTGCTCCATAAACGTATTTATCTACGTTTATGTTATAGTGGGTTATAGATCTACTCAGGCTTCTAACTGCATTTCTATAACATTCTTTCATTCTTTACTTCTCCCCTAATATTATTCATAATGCTAGACACAGATATACCAAAGTTATATTCTACATTATCCTCCAGCGTATTTTTCTTGGCTAACATATCAACTTTATCATGAAGGAGTAATCCAATGTGTGATGAGATCCATAACAATTGCGCATTAATTCTTTTTTCCGGATTTTTTAATATCTATTCCTGGCTTCTCCAGTGAACATGTTAGTCATAATGAGTCAAGAGCCATCAGTGATGACATAGAATCAGTAATGATGACAGAGTCAAGCTCAGTGTCATAAGTTAGCTTTAGCGCCATTAGGATTGCAAACAATTCAGCTTGCAGTGTAGACGCCCAGTTGTTAATTCTTATGCCTGACTCAACAAAGCTGCTGTCGTTCTTAACTTGGGAGGCGGCAACACGATAACTTGTGATAAATTACTGCTACCAGTTAGGCGAGAAATGTCTTCCTGAGCAGTTGTTTTTCAGTGATGACATAGTCAGTATTACAAGTCAAGCTCAGTGTCAAAAGTTTAGCGCCATTAGCTTCAGTTTGCAGTGTAGACGCCCAGTTGTTAATTCTTATGCCTGACTCAACAAAGTTGCTGTCGTTCTTAACTTGGGAGGCGGCAACACGATAACTTGTGATAAATTACTGCTACCAGTTAGGCGAGAAATGTCTTCCTGAGCAGTTGTTTTTACAAGTAATTAAAGGAAAAAGTGCTAGCTTCTTGGGAGAAGCTTGAACGTGTGTGATATTAAATGAACACATCTTCCATGGTGGAGCGAAACGTTCTTGTTATTTACAGTGATAGAGAACGCACAGGTTTTAAAACTTAATATAACTGCACGTTTTCACAATCCATTTAGATCTGTGTATTTATTTCTAAACATTTAATAAGATTGATAGTAACCGTGTCTGGTTTATTTATTAACATTCTAATACCAAGTACAGTTAATATCGATCCATTCACTGATACTAGAGATACCAAGCTCCTTCCTCATATTAAGAACATTGGTAGATTTGTGACAGCCAAGAATAATTCTGAGAGGTTCATTTTTGCATTAACTCCAAGGGTCGGAGAGAACTTTTCCAAGCTAATAGCAACATGGGAGCAGCATAATCAATAAAGAGCCTAACATAAGTTATGTACATCATTCACACTATTCTCACCATAGTTAGGGTTATAGTCATTAGTTAGAAAGTGTTAGAGAGTAGTCATGAGTTAGTTTCCCAGAGGTCTTTTCGAGGATTACTAGAAATAATAATTAAGCCTGCAGTTCCTCAGGAAGCTGTGGCAGGTTTGAAGAGAGACTGGAAGTAACTGGAAGCAAGAGAGAGGTCAGTGAGAGCAGCAGAAAGACAATTAGTAAGGTGTTAAGGTATGGAATGGGAGTCTTAATGTTACAGGTGCCTTCAGGGGACGATGGGTGAGAAGGGACTTCTTATTGTGTTGTGTGAAGGATGTATTACTAGACAAATGATTTAGAAAACCGACGAGATGATAATTGAGACACTTGTGCAACATTTAAGTATCTTTACTGAGGAAACTTTTCGCCAGCCAGTGGCTTCATCTGTCACATACAGAGAAAACCGGTGAAAGATGAGTTTGGAGAAATTAGTCCCTCAGCCTGGTGGTGATGTGTTCATTCCATCAATCCTGATGAAAGTACAGCATATGCGCAGATAAGGGGCTTATTTACTGTTGTCTATGATAAGTCTGTGTTTTGCGAGGTGCACTGACATATCGAGTGTGTTGAGAGTGTGTAGGAGAGTCGAGAACTGACTCTGGAGAGGTGATGTGACTGTGACTGGTGACCCAGTTTTCAATTTTTGTGAGTTAGGTTAGGTAAGGTTCGTCAGGAAACAAGACAAATGTTTCCTGACGCGGGTCTTAGTCAGATGATGACCCGCCTTTGGAGCTTTTGGTCATCTGACCGAGGCCTTCCGCTGGCTTACCGGTCCACCCCTTTAAAAATTATGGTCATTTATAACCATTGTTATATAATATTTTTGTGAGTGTTGACGTGCGGCTGGGTCTGGCGGGTGTGGATGTTTTCTCAGCTGTCTGAATATTTGTGTGGCCTGTCTGAATATCTGTTGTTGTGAGTAATGTATCGGAAGTGTTTTGTTTTTGGGTTTCCAGTGATAGTCTGGATGAATGGCTAGAATTTCTTGGGATCCCTAATTCGGTGTACGTCTGCGGTGTGCATGAGGGATAGCCAGTATGTGTTGTGGACCTCCAGGCTGCGGATGATGTGGTTTTGCAGGGTGGAGTGATTCCTCAGTATGTGGCTGATTAGGAATTGGTTAGGTGTAATACAATGACGTTAGAGGAAGAAGCAAGAAAGAATAGTGAATCTTGCACAATAGTGTATTTTGGACATGCTTTCACAGCAGTCTGTGTGGTACTGTATTGTATGTATGCGAGTTCTGTCTTTGTGATGGGTCTGTTGTCTTAGTTGTTTGAGGTTAGTGTCGTGTTTGAAGGAATTACATCCTGCCTATGAGGATGAGGTTGGAAGAGAGATGGTGTGTTATGGTTTTATGATCAGAGCCAGAGAGGGAACCAGGTGATGTGAAGTAGACCAGGAAGTTGCTGTGTTGGTTATGATGGTGTCAGGTTTGACCTTGCCTCATTGTGTACAACAGGAGTTAAAGTGGGGACTGTTACGTGTTTGTGGTGGTGACTCCTAACTTGTAATAAAGTTGGTAGAATTACCGACAATATGTAAAGTAAAAGGACACAAGTGCAACTAATGTGATATTTTATTGTGGCAACGTTTCGCTCTCCAGGAGCTTTATCAAGGTAATGGCTAGATAAAGCTCCTGGAGAGCGAAACGTTGTCACAAAAAAATGTCACATTAGTTGCACTTGTGTCCTTTAACCTGACTCCTAACTTAAATACAATGCTCTGGCTCACACTGCTGTCCAGAGGTTATAATATTTAATACTGAAAAAAAAACAGCCGCTCTAGGGCCATCATGTACTCATACAAATTATGAAGCATGAATGCCAATAATTAATATGGCATAAGGAAGGACACAAAAACTCACCTATGTAAAAATATATATTAATAAGTAACTTACATACAACTTATAAACTACTGCAATAAACCACCACACTCCAGTTTACATTAGCTCACTAGCACTCTGCTGCTAGCACTGCTGCTAGCACACTGTTGCTAGCACACTGCTGCTAGCACACAGGGGTCAGTCCTAGGACCTGTGCTGTTCTTGGTATATGTGAATGACATAACGGAAGGGATAGACTCAAAAGTGTCCTTGTTTGCAGATGATGTGAAGTTAATGAGAAGAATCAAATCGGATGAGGATCAGGCAGGACTACAAAGAGACCTGGACAGGCTACAAGCCTGGTCCATTAACTGGCTCCTTGAATTTAACCCTACCAAATGCAAAGTCATGAAGATTGGGGAAGGGCAAAGAAGACCGCAGACACAATATAGTTTACTTGGCCAAAGACTGCAAACCTCACTCTTGGAAAAAGATCTGGGGGTGAGTATAACACCGAGCATATCTCCTGAGGCGCACATCAGAGACTTATAAAAGGAGCAAAGGCAAAGCACTACTGCTCAAAAATTGAAGAGTATAAGCATAACCCCAGAAAGCTCTGGCAACAACTAAAACAGTTGGGGTATAGCCATAAGCCAGTAGATAAATCTAACATAGTACTCACTATCGATAATGAGGTATGCCATGAAACATCTAAGGTGGCAAATTGCTTTAATTCATACTACACATCTGTTGCATCAACACTAGTAAGTAAACTACCAGCTGCATCAAATACAGACTCTGATAAGTTTCAAACATACTATACCAATAAAGGGGTAACCCCAAACAGTTGTCAACTAGTAAGTGTATCTCATGACTTTATTCAAAAAGAACTAAGCAGGTTAAACCCAACTAAGAGCACAGGCCCTGATAACATCCCGTCTAAGTTCCTAAAAGATGGTGCTTCTGAACTGTCAATCCCTATTGCTCACACAATAAATCTATCAATCACCACTAATACCGTACCGGAGGGGTTCAAGGAGGCCAGAGTTACTCCTATCTTCAAGAAAAATAGTAGGTCTGATGTAAGCAACTATAGGCCTGTTAGTATACTCAGTATAATATCTAAAATTCTAGAGAGGGCGGTGTATTCTCAAGTAGTTAAGTACCTTAATGACAACAACATTCTCCATAGCTATCAATCGGGCTTTAGAAGATCCTACTCAACCGACACCTCCCTTATTAATCTGATGGATTACCTGAGAACTGAAATGTCAAAGGGGAACCTCATAGGTATGGTAACCTTAGACCTGCAAAAGGCCTTCGATACTGTCAACCACAATATATTATGTAATAAACTTCAAGCTATCGGCATAGGTTCTGTAGACTGGTTTAAGTCCTACCTTAGCAACAGGAGACAAATAGTCAAAATCAACAAAACAGAATCAGAACCCCTGCCGATAACATGTGGAGTTCCCCAAGGTAGTATTCTGGGTCCCTTATTATTCTTATGTTATGTCAATGATATGCCTATCAGTGTCAAGTGCAAACTCCTACTGTATGCAGATGACAGTGCTCTGTTAGTGTCAGGTAAAGACCCACAAGATATTGCTAATGTTATAACACTGGAACTGGAGTCCTGCAGCAAATGGTTAGTAGACAACAAACTATCATTACACCTAGGGAAAACTGAAGCCATTCTCTTTGGCACGAAACATAAACTGAGAAGGGTAAATAACTTTAATGTTCAATGTAATGGGGAGCCCATCACTTTGGTTTCATCAGTAAAATATTTGAGAATTCCCTTTGACCCATGCATGTCAGGAGAATTGATAGGGAACAGTGTAGTAAAGAAAGCGAATGCCAGACTGAAGTTCCTGTATAGACAAGCACAGTGTCTACCTACTGAGGCTCTCAGGACCTTATGTCTAGCCCTTATACAATGCCATATGGATTACGCTTGCTCTTCTTGGTACTCTGCCTTGACAAAAAAACTGAAAGATAGACTGCAAATCACCCAGAACAAAATCGTAAGATTCATCCTGGGGCTGGGACCAAGAGAACATGTAGGCCAGGATGAATTACAGCAGTTGGATATGCTGAATGTTGAAGACAGAGTAAAACAACTGAAGCTAAATCATGTTTATAAAATTGCTCACAAACAATGTCCAGAATATCTTGCTGTCAATTTTGTCAAGGTTGGGAACCAAAGCAATCATAGTACTAGGGGGAGAGAGCACAACTTTGTAGTACCCACAGTCAGTGGCCAGGCTTCAAACACCTTTTATTGTACAGCAATAAAGGAATGGAACAGACTACCCGCACATGTCAAAGCTAGTCATAGCATGAACCAGTTCAAGAAGAGTGCCAAAAGATGTCTGATGAATGTAGCTACAGAAATGGAGGGGAATGATTTTCTATTTTTTATCTAACATACGTGTAAATTTTACCTTATTCCTAGTAATGACCCTCGTATTGTAGATAGTCTTAATGACCCTCGTGTAGTAGATAGTCTCTTTAGTATGATAATAAGATGTTATCTTCATTATAGAATAATAAGAAAATATTATAACCTTTATATTATAATAATAAGGTAAAAGGACCCCAATGGAAATAAGTCACTCTGTCTGACTTTTTTGGGTTATCCTAGGTTCTCTACACATATGCTGCTATGTATGATAATTCTATGTAACTGTATTTGTGTATACCTGAATAAACTTACTTACTTACTTACTTATCAATCAGATAACTGCTGCAGCATACGGGCGCCTGGCAAACCTACGGATAGCGTTCCGATACCTCAGTAAGGATTCGTTCAAGACTCTGTATACCATTTACGTCAGGCCCATACTGGAGTATGCAGCACCAGTTTGGAATCCACACCTAGTCAAGCACCTCAAGAAATTAGAGAAAGTGCAAAGGTTTGCAACAAGACTAGTCCCAGAGCTACGGGGATTGTCCTACGAAGAAAGGTTGAGGGAAATCGGCCTGACGACACTGGAGGCCAGGAGGGTCAGGGGAGACATGATAACGAAATATAAAATACTGCGTGGAATAGACGAGGTGGACAAAGATGGGATGTTCCAGAGATGGGACACAGACACAATAGGTCACAATTGGAAGTTGAGGACTCAGATGAATCAAAGGGATGTTAGGAAGTATTTCTTCAGTCATAGAGTAGTCAAGCCGTGGAACAGCCTAGAAAGTGAAGTAGTGGAGGCGGGAACCATACGTAGTTTTAAGGCGAGGTATAATAAAGCTCATGGAGCAGGGAGAGAGAGGACCTAGTAGCAATCAGTGAAGAGGCGGGGCCAGGAGCTATGACTCGACCCCTGCAACCACAAATAGGTGATTACAAATAGGTGACTACTGCTGCTAGCACACTGCTGCTAGCACACTGCTGCTAGCACTGCTGCTGCTAGCACACTGCTGCTAGCACACTGCTGCTAGCACTGCTGCTAGCACTGCTGCTAGCACGCTGCTGCTAGCACTGCTGCTAGCACACTACTGCTAGCACTGCTGCTAGCACACTACTGCTAGCACACTGCTGCTAGCACACTGCTGCTAGCACTGCTGCTGCTAGCACACTGCTGCTAGCACTGCTGCTAGCACACTGCTGCTAGCACACTGCTGCTAGCACTGCTGCTAGCACACTACTGCTAGCACACTGCTGCTAGCACACTGCTGCTAGCACTGCTGCTAGCACACTGCTGCTACCGAGTAGACACAATATATAAACCTGGAAGTTTCAAGACACTCCCCGCCCCCTTCTTCCTGTTAGACTACTTATCAGTAGGCAAAAGCACCATACAGTGCTCTCGCATAAATAGGCATCTACATACTAGGGCCTTAGGGAAATATGAGAGCACTTAAACACAAAACTACCCACAGTATTCACAAATTTTTTTACTGCAGTACACAGCGTAACAGGGACCACAGTGTGAGGTATTTTTATGTGAAGAGATGGTAGATGGGAGTGCCGTGTTTAGATGGATATCGTTCCGGGATCAACTCTCCTGTAGCCCAGTTGATGTCAAGGCCTCCCGATGGATCATAGCTTAATCAACCAGGTTGTTACTGCTGACTGCACGCAATCTAACGTACGAACCACAGCACGGCTAATCAGGCACACTCTTTATGTATCCGTCCAGTTTCCTGTTGAAGGTTAGTGAAGGTGTCGTGAAAGACAGTGTGTTTAGTGTTGAGATCTGCGAGAAGGTAGACTGTTAATCTGCTATGTTTAAAGAGGAGTGTGAGGGAGTTGATGTTACTGTCTTTGTGGATATGTGTATATGTAGTTTAGATGATGGGATCATGAAGAGGGGAGAGTTTGATAGCTATGCTGCGGGGGAAGAGAAAGGGATAGGAATTTGTGTGTTAGGGAGCAGCTGTTCACTAAAATGGCTACACCATTGTAGGGATCAGCAGGAGATTGGCAGTTTAGTGGAAGTGATGATTTGGTGAGTGTTCTTCACAATATTTAACGTTTGACTCAATTCAGTTTGGATGAATCGCTATGAATAACGTGAGCATTGATGGCATTTTCCATCCTCTCTCCACTAACATTATCGGAGTCAGCATTGTAGGTGCTACTGATGCGGACCTCCTATAAGAGGGAATCTGAGTATTTCTGTATACTGTACCTCCTTGTTTCTGGTCAACTCTACTCCTGCCTCACAATGCTTTAAGAGCAACGAATTGTGGCACGAGAAGTCTCATGCAGTAATATAACCTATTGAATATAACCTATTGGCATGACCTACTTCCACTAGTGAATTTTGTCCACTAGTGACACCGCCTCCAACTGCTTCACCTCCCCAGTATATAAACCCTTCCTCCGTGCATAAACTTTAGTTTTATCAGGATTGATAAAGTGAACACATTACCTCTAGGCTGTGGGATTGATTACCTCAAACTCCTTCACATTTTCCACCATCAACTCGACAAATCATCATCACAAACCATCAACACAACAAACCATCAACTCAACAAACCATCAATACAAACCATCAGTACAACAAACCACCAAGTCAACAAACTATCAACACAACAAATCAACTCATCCAGCTTGAACATTTAATGTCTCTCGAAGCCCAATTAAAAAAATCGTAAAACAAGACTGTAAAAAAAATTAATCTGATGTGTGATAAAATGTAATTTTTTTTTTTACCTGGCACAACGAAGGCATAAATTATTCATTTCTATTTTTCAGGCAGCCGGTCATGGATTTATTACACATAATTATTTTTACTTGTGAATTTTTATTTACGTTATTGTTTCCTCTGTAGATCAGTAAAGCAAATGATATTGCATCCACTGAATAGCTGAATAATGTGGGAACGATCGAAGCAGCAGTGCAAATGGCTTTTGTGGGAAGAGGCAAATGTACTCCCTATTCAGGAAAAAATGGAACAGCAGGGTGGAAATCCGCAACAACAGACCAGTGTCATCCGTTGAAATATCGTAACTCGAAACATCGCGAAGTTGAAATATCGTAATTCGAAACATCGAGAAGTTGAAATACCATAACTCGAACCATAGCGAAGTTGAAATACCGTAACTCGAACCGTCGCAAAGCAAGGAACACCTGTACAATAATTTAGTTCAACATGTCATATAATCTTAGGGCAGATGACGACGTTCTCGACTACCGCTGTCTTCTTTGTGACCGTCAAAATGGCTTTAAGAAATGTCGCTCTGCTGCTGACATGTTAAATCTCTCCACTTCATCAATACTTTGCTTCTAATTCTACCTCATGTTCTCGAGGTCTTCCACTGTTATCCACTGAGTTAAGTGGTTCTGGTTCTTGGTACTATGGGGCAGGTGGACGAGAACCGGATTTTACAGTATAAGGAGGTTTAGTGTGTCACCAGGACACCAATGGTCCACCGGGACACCAGTGGTCCACCGGGACACCAGTGGTCCACCGGGACACCAGTGGTCCACCGGGACACCAGTGGTCCACCGGGACACCAGTGGTCCACCGGGACACCAGTGGTCCACCGGGACACCAGTGGTCAACCGGGATACCAGTGGTCCACCGGGACACCAGCGGTCCACCGGGACACCAGCGGTCCACCAGGACACCAGTAGTCTACCAGGACACCAGTAGTCTACCAGGACACCAGTAGTCCACCAGGACACCAGTGGTCCACCAGGACACCAGTAGTCTACCAGGACACCAGTCTACCAGGACACCAGTGGTCCACCAGGACACCAGTGGTCCACCAGGACACCAGTGGTCCACCAGGACACCAGTGGTCCACCAGGACACCAGTGGTCCACCAGGACACCAGTATGCCACCAGGACACCAGTAGGCCACCAGGACACCAGTAGGCCACCAGGACACCAGTAGGCCACCAGGACACCAGTGGTCCACCAGGACACCAGTGGTCCACCAGGACACCAGTAGTCCACCAGGACACCAGTAGTCCACCAGGACACCAGTAGTCCACCAGGACACCAGTGGTTCACCAGGACACCAGTAGTCCACCAGGATTGCTAGAGCACTCAGCTCTCACGGGGTCGATCCCCGGTGCTGGTGGAAACAGTAGGACGTGTTTCCTTGTGGCACCTGCTGTCTATGTTCACCTGTCAGTAAAATGGGTACCTGGGTGCTAGTCGACTGGTGTGGGTCGCATTCTGGAGACAAAATCGACCTAATTTGTATAACAAGCGGCTTTCTATATAGTAGTATGTCACTGATGTCAGCTATGGTCTGTATACCTTGTATATGTACTTGTATACCTTGTACATGTACCTGGAGAAATAAAGGTGATTATCATTATTTTTTTATCACTGAGCTAGAGTTCGTCACAGCAACGCTGGCGGGAGATTCCTCTGTAAACATTTGCATTTGTGGTCACAGTGGTGGCCCGTGCTAACCTCCCTATGGTATATAAATATATCTAGTTGGGTTAATCTTATTGCAACCAGATGGCCCAATGGTATACGCACTGGCCTGAAGTTTTACGACTCATTTGCCATGATTTCTAACCCCACTCGTTCCCTGCTTTGTTTGCCATTGTGTTGTTACGCTTTCATTGTATTATGCTTCTCCCTTGTGTCATGGCTGCAATTTTTGTTAATGATGAAGTCAGATTCAAGTCCAAGCATAAATTATGTAGCCTGGGAATGACGGTGTCATGTTCAACGGTAAATACGAGACTTCGTTGTATATATCTTCCGATATATGCTTTTTTTAGTCTGACATATTTGAAGAATTCTTTTGTTTATCATTGTGTTGTGTTTATTTCGACATTCAAATTCCTGTTTATTATTTCTGACTTTTCTTTTTAGCTTTTACTTTGCAATATTGAAGTCATCGAGGTTACTAACAATTTCGGTTTCCAAAATAATTAAGCATTTTTACCTATAATATCAGCTAGCTAATTTTTCTATTCATCCTGACTTTTTCATCTTGGTATGCTATCCAGTTTTCAATTTACAGCCTGAGCTTGCTACCATCTGCAGCTCATAAGACTGCCATCCCCACGAGCCCCTTCGAGGCGGGGTAGATGGCAGACCAGAGGCCTAGCTTCTCCCTACGAGCCCCGTGAGGGCGGGGAATGTGTTGCCTCTGTGTTAATATTGCATGAACGTTGTCATGCAAACGGTGTTATTTTCTCGGCTTTGTTTGTTGGGGCAATAAACAGTAGTACACTGACTGCATTATTTCTCGTTGTTCTTCTTGTAAATTTTAATACTCAAGGAGTCAAAGGCAGTGATCCATTTTCTTTTTCTCTCATGTTCTACTACTACTAACTACTACTTACTACTACTACTACTACTACTACTACTACTAACTACTACTAACTACTACTAACTACTATTAACTACTACTAACTACTACTACTAACTACTACTACTACTACTAACTACTACTACTAACTACTACTAACTACTACTACTAACTACTAACTACTACTACTAACTACTACTACTAACTACTACTACTAACTACTAACTACTACTACTACTAACTACTACTACTAACTACTACTACTAACTACTACTACTACTACTAACTACTACTACTACAAGAAGTACCAACACCACTACCTCTACCACTACTGTCGCTACTTTACATTTGTACTACTTCCTCGTCTCGTTCTACTGCTCCCGGCCCCACGCGCTCCCTCGTATATATTCTGGCTTCCTTCCCTTCGTACTTCTGTGTAACTAGTTAATGGTCCAATTCGAACCGTAACGTCTTCATAAGTGTGACTTATTTGTGTATTGAATAAACTTGTATGCTTCTTAATTGTACAAGTTGATGAGTCAGGTGTGCAACAGTTGATGAATCAGACAGGTGTGCAACAGTTGATGAATCAGACAGGTGTGCAACAGTTGATGAATCAGACAGGTGTGCAACAGTTGATGAATCAGACAGGTGTGCAACAGTTGATGAATCAGACAGGTGTGCAACAGTTGATGAATCAGACAGGTGTGCAACAGTTGATGAATCAGACAAGTGTGCAACAGTTGATGAATCAGACAGGTGTGCAACAGTTGATGAATCAGACAGGTGTGCAACAGTTGATGAATCAGACAGGTGTGCAACAGTTGATGAATCAGACAGGTGTGTAACAATTGGGTTATCTCTATTCTTGACTATTTGTCCAAGATTGATGGATTGATTACATCATCTTTACCTCGTCAATATTACTGCTGATTTCAATCCGTTCTCTATATTTGACTGAAGAAACCTACCGCGTAGGCGAAACGTTTCAACAATAATGACGGTCTAGAGTTCTGAGACTCTGTGATCGCGGGTTCTAACCCAACCAGTAGTATGGTTTGTTGTATGTGTGTGTTTCATCAAAATTATTCCTGCCGTCATATACTGGTGTTGATTAATCCGATGTTCACTACCAACAATAATATCCAGAGAGTTTAATGTTATGTATGTATATTAATTTTGGTCTCAATGATCATTAACATTAAAAACATTCATATCCAACTGAACTGCTTAGAATCAAAAATGTTTATAATATCCATTAATTTTTAAAGGGGTGGAGGGGTAAGCCAGCGGAAGGCCTCAGTCAGATGACCAAAAGCTCCAGCTGTGGGTCATCATAGGACTAAGACGGGCACCAGGAAAGGTCGAAAGAGATCCCCTCTGTCCCACTGCACCGATCTTCCTTTTATCGTCCCAAATCCCTCTCGCTTCCTGAGCTGTGGACTTTTTATCGTCCCAAGTCCCTCTCACTTCCTGAGCTGTGGACTTTTTATCGTCCCAAGTCCCTCTCACTTCCTGAGCTGGGGACTTTTTATCGTCCCAAGTCCCTCTCACTTCCTGAGCTGGGGACTTTTTATCGTCCCAAGTCCCTCTCACTTCCTGAGCTGGGGACTTATATCGTCCCAAGCCCCTCTCACTTCTTGAACTGGGGATTTTTTATCGTCCCAAGCCCCTCTCACTTCCTGAGCTGGGGACTTTTATCGTCCCAAGCCCCTCTCACTTCCTGAGCTGGGGACTTTTTATCGTCCCAAGCCCCTCTCACTTCCTGAGCTGGGGAGTTTTATCGTCCCAAGCCCCTCTCACTTCCTGAGCTGGGGACTTTTTATCGTCCCAAGCCCCTCTCACTTCCTGAGCTGGGGAGTTTTATCGTCCCAAGCCCCTCACTTCCTGAGCTGGGGACTTTTATCGTCCCAAGCCCCTCTCACTTCCTGAACTGGGGATTTTTTACTTGTTTTTTACGGTTATTTGGAAAACGGAGCATCTCACAATAAAAGTTTATATAGAAAGAAAAATTGGAGTATAAATTTTTAACACTATTACATATATGCATGTTCGCTGCGCGTGCAATAGTTTTTACGTGATCCACACCGGAATTTGAGGCGAGTCTGAGAATGCTGCGTGATTTTAGCACATTTTTCATTATTTTTTAATTCACATGTTTAAAAAAATATCAAATGTACATAAAAATCTAAATTATTTCATATTGTTTTTTTTTTACTTTGACAGATTCATTTTTTTTAGCTGAAATATGTCGATTATTACGTTTTTAATTCGTGTTAATATTTTACAAAACGAGAAGATTTTTAGTAGAGCTGGGGTTGTAGAGCTTAGGTTGTAGAGCTGAGGTAGAGCTGAGGTCGTAGAGCTGGGAATTTCACTATTTGA
Source organism: Cherax quadricarinatus (assembly GCF_038502225.1). Classification (NCBI taxonomy): domain Eukaryota; kingdom Metazoa; phylum Arthropoda; class Malacostraca; order Decapoda; family Parastacidae; genus Cherax; species Cherax quadricarinatus. The sequence continues at coordinate 29,676,268 of NC_091335.1, forward strand.
AAAAGTACAAATTTATTTTGATTAATTACCTAAAAAAAAAATTTCTGTTCATGTCACTGAAAAATTTTGTGAGATAAATGAAACTTTGAATTATTTCTATTGCATTTGTATTTTAATTGTAATTTTAACTTGCTAAAAAAAATGTCGACACGATTGAAATGATACAACTTATACAGACCATAGCTGACATCACTGACATACAGACCATAGCTGACATCACTGACATACAGACCATAGCTGACATCACTGACATACTATATGTAAAGGCTTTGGTTATGCAGAGTATTTCGGGCAACTTAGATTAATTTTGTCCTCAGGATGCAACACCGCATCGGTCGGCTAACACCCAGATACCTACTTACTGGTAGGTGAACCCGCACCGGAGATCGATCTACGGACCTCAATACATGAGGTGAGTGCGCTACCAACCTAGCTATGGGACACCTGTGGATAGTATTAAAGGTAGAATTACTCACATGTTAGCTAAATCGATATAAAATATATCTACAACTAATGTGACATTGTGGCAACGTTTCGCTCTCCAGGAGCTTTGTTCTGTCGAGTGAAACGTTGCCACAATAAAATGTCACATTACTAGCACATGTGTCCTTTACATAACATGTGGGTAAACATGTGTGAAGTTCCTACCCTGACCAGGAAGGATAAACATGTGTGAAGTTGTATGTAAAGTAAAAGGACACAAGTGCAACTAATGTGACATTGTGGCAACGTTTCGCTCTAGAGGAGCTTTATCAAGCCATTACAAACAATTCATTGACACAGAGGATATATATAGGCTCAGAGTGAGGTGCAATACTAGTGGTAGTAGTAGTAGTGACATAAGTTGTAGTAATACAATATGGTAGAGCAATTAATTCGTACATGAGTAAAAGGATATAAAAGCTATTACTTGGGTAACATAAAAATAGGTTGGACAAATATAGGCTGGAAAGAGGCAGCTTGTTTCAGTGTTCACTCTGTAATGTGCTTTGTGTAGTATAACAGGAGAGACTGTGATGGCAGGGTTTACTGTTTTCAGGAGGATTCTTGCTAAGACTTCAGAGATGGTAAAGCTGCCTTTGTTTTGTTTAATTGTATTCGAAACAGCGATCAGTGCTGATTCGAGGCACTTGCGTCTGCGGAAATTAGTTTCTTTGATCATTAATTGGGCGTCCCTGAATTTCATGAGATGATTGGTGGAATTTCGGTGTTGTACACAGGCGTTGTTCAAGTTATCGTTCCTACACGCGTAAATGTGTTCATTGAGGCGGGTGTCGAGGTTTCTTGCTGTTTCACCTACGTAAATCTTGTCACAGCCTCCACAGGGTATAGTGTAAACTCCTGCATTGACTGGTTCGTGGTGCTTGGATTTTGTCCTGGTTAGATCCTTTACTGAAGTGCTAGAAGCGATGGCGACTCTGGTGTTAGCTTGTGAAAGTACTTTAGAGACGTTCAGTGCAACCTGGCTGTTGGGAAGAATTATAACTTTGTTGGGAGTGGTGTTGATGCGTGGAGAATTAATGATCTGAAGAGCTCTTTTCTTGCAGTCTTTGATGAAAAAAGAAGGAAAATGTAACTCAGTGAATGTTTGGTGAATGTATGTACATTCCTCGTCAAGAAACTCAGGACAACAAATTCGGTATTATGCTCTTAGGAAAAACCCGATGATGATGCCTCTTTTGGTCTTGGTATCTTGACTGGAATAGAAGTGTGTGAGATCATTTTTATTGGTAGGTTTCCGATAAACTTGAAATCTTAGGTTGTTGTCTACTTTGTGAATGAGGACGTCGAGGAAAAGTAGCTTGTCATTAGACTCTTCTTCTAGTGTAAACTGGATCGCCGGTTCAACTGCGTTGAGCCTTACCTGTAGATTCCGTACATCAAAACGTTTGGGAGTTATTACGAGGACGTCGTCCAAGTAACGTAACCAAATGACGCTTGAAGGGATGATGTTGGCGAAGTGTTCGGACTCTAGGTGTTCCATGTATAAGTTGGCTAGGACGGCACTGATGGGGGACCCCATTCCCATGCCGTAGGTTTGTTTGTAGAGCTTGTTATTGAAAGAAAAACAGTTAAAATTAACACAGAGTTCAATCAAGTCAACAAAATCTCCGGGAGGTAGAGGAAGATTAAGGTCCTGATTGACTTTACGTCGTAGAACCTCGATGGCTTTTGTGGTAGGTACTTTTTCATCAAAGACTGCAAGAAAAGAGCTCTTCAGATCATTAATTCTCCACGCATCAACACCACTCCCAACAAAGTTATAATTCTTCCCAACAGCCAGGTTGCACTGAACGTCTCTAAAGTACTTTCACAAGCTAGCACCAGAGTCGCCATCGCTTCTAGCACTTCAATAAAGGATCTAACCAGGACGAAATCAAAGCGCCACGAACCAGTCAACGCAGGAGTTTACACTATTCCCTGTGGAGGCTGTGACAAGATTTACGTAGGCGACATGTACTTAGCTCAGTGGTGACGTGTACTTAGCTCAGTGGTGACATGTACTTAGCTCTGTGAAGACCTGTTTGCGCGCTTTCTGCGAATTGAAGCAAAATGCCCTCCATCGAGCAACTTTACAAACAGCTTAAGGAAGAATTGAGGATGGCGAAGATGAAGATTCGGCGACTGACCGAGGAAAGCAAGAAGATTCGTAGTAGTCCTCCTGTTTTGAGTCCTCAGGTCAAGAAAGGAAACTGGTCAGTGGCTGGACAGCAGGGAACGAAGTTGACGATCAAGAAGACGAATGGAAAGGTAGAAACGATGAAGAAGAAAGAGACTGCCGTGGAAACTGTTGTGGAAACATCTAATACATTCTCAGTGCTACCCGACGAATGTGAGTCGACTACTGGGAACGTCACGACGAACGACACCAAGGAAGGTAAGAACATTGTTGTTGTTGGGGATAGCCAAGTTAGGTATATGGATAGGGCGTTCTGCTTGAAGGACAGGAGTAGGTGACAAAGAGTTTGCTTTCCTGGGGCTGGGATAGAGGATATTGATAGCCGTCTGGATGACATCATGAGAGGTAATGGGAGCAATCCTATTATCTGTCTCAGTGCTGGAGGCAACGATGTTGGCAGACGTAGGAGTGAAGACCTGATTAGCAGGCATAGGTCAGCAATAGAAATAATTAGGAGGAAGGGTGGGAACCCTGTCATATGTGGTATTTTGCCAAGGAGAGGAGTTGGAAATGTATGGTTGTCCAGGGCAATTGGTGTCAATTGCTGGCTGGACAAATACTGTAAGGAAAATGCGGTAACATTCATTGACAACTGGGACCTCTTCTATGGCAGAAATGACATGTATGCCAGGGATGGGGTTCACTTATCTAGGTCTGAGGTGGGAGCACTGGCAACTGCAGTGGAGGGAGCTGTTAGGACTTTAAACTAGGAATAGTTAGCGGTATGGGTTTTGGCAGGAAAACAGTGAAGTCCCAGTGTAGTAATATTATGAGTTCTAGGGGAACTAGTAATAAGCAGAACGAGGTAGATATTGAAAAGCCAGTGACATTGGGTGATAAGGACAGTAATAGGTTTAGTAGAAAAACAGAAATAAACAGGAAGGGTAAAGAGAAAGGAGAGTCTTTCAATGTTTATTATGCTAATAGCCGTAGTGCTAGGAATAAGATGGACGAGTTGAGATTAGTTGCTAGTGCAGGTAACATTGATGTATTTGCCTTAACTGAGACGTGGTTTAATTCAAAAAGTCGGGACATGCCTGCGGAATGTCACATTCAGGGTTTTAAATTGTTTCAAGTAGATAGAAGTATCGGGAAAAGGGGTGGGGTGGTACTGTATGTCCGAGATCGCTTGAACTGTTGCATAAAAACGGGTATTAAGTCTGAAGTAACACACAGAGTCTGTTTGGATAGAATTTTCAGAGGGGCATGAAAAACTGATTTTAGGAGTGATATACCGTCCCCCAAACTTAGATAGGGACCAAGGGAGACTACTATGGGAGGAAATTGTTAAGGCCACAAGGCACGATAATGTAGTAATTCTAGGAGACTTTAACTTTAGTCATATTGATTGGAATTTCTTGACTGGGAATTTAGAATCATACGACTTCTTAGAAGTAGTTCAGGATTGTTTTTTGAAGCAGTTTGTGACAGAACCTACAAGGGGAAATAACCTGCTTGACTTAGTTCTGGCAAACAATGAATCCCTTGTTAATAATTTAGAAATTTCAGAGGAACTGGGTGCTAGCGACCACAAATCAATTACATTTAGCATTGAATGGAAGTACGATAGTAGCGATAACTCAGTAACAGTCCCAGATTCTCGCTTAGCAGATTATGATGGGCTTAGAGAACACTTATCATCTGTTGACTGGGGTAACGAAGAGAGCTATCAATATGACAGTTTTCTGAACACTATACATGCTGCTCAAAGAACGTTTATCCCGTATAAAGAAATTAGATCAAATAGAAATGACCCAAAATGGATGAATAATAGGCTCAAATATCTACTAGGGCATAAGAAAGGAATTTATAGGCGTATCAAAAGAGGTGAGGGTCATCTTATGAATCAGTATATTGACATTAAGAGGGACATTAAAAAGGGGATAAGAAAAGCTAAAAGGGACTATGAAATTAAAGTTGCTAGGGATTCTAAAACTAACCCAAAGAGTTTTTTCCAGGTCTATAGAACAAAAGTTAGAGATAAGATAGGTCACCTTAAAAATAACTATGGGCACCTTACTGACAAAGAGAATGAAATGTGCTCGATTTTAAATAATTATTTTCTCTCAGTTTTTACACAGGAAGACACTAACAATATTCCAGTAGTTAATTTTTATAGTGGGCTAGAAGAAGATAAATTATGTAACATCACAGTCACTAGTGAAATGGTTGTGAAGCAGATAGACAGACTGAAGCAAAATAAGTCGCCGGGTCCTGATGAGGTTTTTTTCAAGGGTTCTTAAGGAATGCAAAATGGAACTCTGTGAACCATTTACTAATATTTTTAATTTATCTCTCCAAACAGGTGTAGTGTCTGATATGTGGAAGATGGCTAATGTAATTCCTATTTTTAAAACAGGGGACAAGTCGTTACCGTCAAATTACCGCCCAATAAGCCTGACCTCAATTGTAGGCAAATTACTAGAATCAATTATAGCTGAGATTATAAGCCATCTCGATAAGCATAGCTTGATTAATGATACTCAGCATGGATTCACAAGAGGCCGGTCTTGTCTAATTTATTAACTTTCTTCAGTAAAGCTTTTGAGGCTGTTGACCACAATAAAGAATTTGATATTATTTACTTAGATTTTATTAAGGCTTTTGATAGAGTTCCGCACCATAGACTGTTAAAGAAAGTGGCAGCTCATGGCATTGGGGGAAAAGTGCTCTCGTGGATCGAGTCATGGCACACAGACAGGAAGCAGAGTGCCCATAAATGGGGTTAAATCCGAGTGGGGATCTGTAACAAGTGGCGTTCCACAGGGATCAGTCTTGGGCCCGTTGTTGTTTATAATATATATCAATGATCTTGATGAGGGAATTACTAGCGATATGAGCAAATTCGCCGATGACACAAAGATAGGTAGGATAATTGATTCAAACGTAGATGTTAGGGAACTTCAGGAGGAACTCTATTCTTGGTCAGAAAAGTGGAAGATGCAGTTCAATGTAGATAAATGCAAGGTTCTGAAGCTCGGGAGTGCCCATAACCCTAGTACTTATATATTAAATGATATAGACTTAGCCATACAGATTGCGAAAAGGACTTTGGGGGTTATGGGAAGCAGCAACCTTAAACCAAAACAGCAATGCCTAAGCGTACGTAATAAGGCAAATAGATTACTGGGATTTATATCAAGAAGTGTAAGCAACAGAAGTCCAGAGGTCATACTGCAGCTTTATACATCATTAGTAAGGCCTCACCTAGATTATGCAGCTCAATTCTGGTCTCCATATTACAGAATGGACATAAATTCGTTAGAAAACATTCAGCGTAGGATGACTAAATTAATACATAGCATTAGAAATCCTAGTTGGGTTAGACGAAGAATGAGGGGAGACCTGATCGAAGTGTATAAGTGGAAGATAGGTATTAATAAAGGGGATATTAACAAGGTCTTGAGATGAGTGGGAGGGGTTGGATTTGAGTGGGACTTGCACATCAGAGCTTATTTCTTGGGTAGCATTGAAAATTGGGTTGGACAAATGTTTTGTTAGTGGGATGAATTGTAAAGGACCTGCCTAGTATGGGCCAACAGGGCTGCTGCAGTGTTCCTCCTTTCTTATGTTCTTATGAAACAGCAAGAAACCTCGACACCCGCCTCAATGAACACATTTACGCATGTAGGAACGATAACTTGAACAACGCCTGTGTACAACACCGAAATTCCACCAATCATCTCATAAAATTCAGGGACGCCCAATTAGTGATCAAAGAAACTAATTTCCGCAGAAGCAAGTGCCTCGAATCAGCACTGATCGCTGTTTCGAATACAATTAAACAAAACAAAGGCAGCTTTACCATCTCTGAAGTCTTAGCGAGAATCCTCCTGAAAACAGTAAACCCTGCCATCACATAGTCTCTCCTGTTATACTACACAATGCACAATACAGAGAGTGAACACTGAAAAAGGCTGCCTCTATCCAGTCTATATTTGTCCAACCTATTTTTATGTTACCCAAGTAATAGCTTTTATATCCTTTTACTCATGTACGAATTAATTGCTCTACCATATTGTATTACTACAACTTATGTCACTACTACTACTACCACTAGTATTGCACCTCACTCTGAGCCTGTATATACCCTCTGTGTCCATGTATTGTTTGTAACGGCTTGACAAAGCTCCTGGAGAGCGAAACGTTGCCACAATAAAATGTCACATTAGTTGCACTTGTGTCCTTTTACTTTACATATTGTCGGTAATTCTACCAACTTGATTACAATGTGTGAAGTTCCTACCCTGACCAGGAAGGATAAACATGTGTGAAGTTCCTACCCTGACCAGAAGGATAAACATGTGTGAAGTTCCTACCCTGACCAGGAAGGATAAGCATGTGTGAAGTTCCTACCCTGACCAGGAAGGATAAACATGTGTGAAGTTCCTACCCTGACCAGGAAGGATAAACATGTGTGAAGTTCCTACCCTGACCAGGAAGGATAAACATGTGTGAAGTTCCTACCCTGACCAGGAAGGATAAAACACTGCAGGACTTGATACGACACTTGATAACGTAAACTCTAGCAGATCATTCATCGGTAACCGAGAAAACGCTGAAAGCTAAATTTCTCCACACATGAAGTCTTGTTTGCAAAGATGAAATAGAGAATAACAGTTGTTTGCTTCTGTTTCTCCTGCTGGTAAACACAGCAGGAGAAAAATGACAAAGATGAGAGATTATGAATCATTCATAATGTAGCAGTTATAGTCCAGGAGATTATTAAAACTATTTATGCAACTATACAACTGACAAAGTGTCAGGTACCCAAGACTGTTCAACTGCTTCCCAGGATACAAAAGGGAAATTACCAAAGGTCCCTGACTGTCTTCAAGAGGAAGCTGGACAGGCAGCTAAAGTCAGTATCTGAGCAGCCGGGCTGTGGTTCGTAGGTCGGTTTGTGTGCTGCCAGCAGGAGCAGCCTGGCTGATCAGGCCCTGATCCACCGTGAGGTCTAGTCATGGACCAGAACACCCTCCGGGGAGATTCCAGGTATTACCCAGATGTTACAGACTAATGAAGGATGCTGAGGCTGTGGCTCATTAGATATTACAATACTCTCAATGGTCCAGTTATTCTAACAAATTGAAAGTCTGGAAAAGATAAAAAGATAGTGTCCAGCAGTTACCACTTCCATAATAGCTGGAACAAGAACTCGATCATTCCAGTCTTCCACATTACTTGGCATCTCGTTGTGTTTATTTTTTAAGGCAGCGTCTGAAAGCAATGTCAATACAGTGTAAAAGTTGGCATTTTGCACACATATTGTTGCATTGCTTGAGGTATTTTCTGTAAAATCTTGGAAACCTGATTTGAGCCAAGATTATTTCAATATGTGTTCAACAATGCAGATTTTAATATAAACACCGTAACTGGAAAAGGAACATTTCACTCGGTGGAATAAAATGCATAACTCCAGAAAAAGAATGCAGTAAATCAAGAAATATCGAAACTGCTCGCTATTCCATCTTTACACTAGACTGCAGACATTGGAAAAACAGAAAATACTTTCCGAGGGAAATGGAAGGATAGTTTAATGTTATAAAACTGCAAACTATATACAAAGATAAAGCTTGTAGATGTGTTACGATACCATCAACACAGACACACTTGTGAATGTAGGAAAACGTTTTGCGAACCCCATCTTTTCCGTCATGACAATGTGTCATGGAGAACATAAGAGGTACTCTGCTGCATGACCAAACATTTCTTGCATAACCTTGCACTAGTCTGCCACCAAAAGAATACAGCACACTGCAAATTGTATTATAATTTCTGCTGAAGAAACAAAAAATAATCTTGCCAAGTGAAGTGCTTATGTAAATGAAGGATATAGCGTCTTCATACCAAGACAGTCAAGAAGGGGAACTTTCAGATGAAGTATGAGGTTGGCAGACCTTCGGGGGGGGGGGAGGAGGATCTTTTTCGAAAGATACAAAAAGGGAAATTGAAAAATTATGAAAAAAAAATATTTTCTTACAGAAAAATACTGCATAATTCTGGCAACATGTTGATGCAATCAGCTTGTTTCTATCTTATTTCTAAGTATGTTTGTCCAAAAATGCAATTTTTTTGTTCCTGCTGTCATCAAGAGGACATGATGCCAATTAGTATATTTTTTTTACTCCAGATATTAAGATTTTTACGATTGCTTCATTCTAAATACTCTATATGGCAACTTGTCTGAGTGTATATTCTAGTGCACAGAGTGATGGCACCTCAAACGCCTGTGGGCTGTCAACATAAATAAGGTGTGCAACATAGTGAAATGTGGCGCGCCATCACCGTAGAGTTTCGCGGACAACATCATATATGTATTACTCAGGTATAAGTTATTTACATTATTTCTCAGTTTTTGCGAAAAGTATTTACAGGAGTGTTATGATTTTTGCACATGTTATTGAGGAATGATGGTTCTATGCAATTTCGGGGTTGATTTGTGATATTTTTTACTGTTTTGTTTTTAATTTTTTTGTCTCCCAAAAAAAGTCCTTAAAAAATTTCATTTTTTTATATTTGCAATCTATTGACATTTCGCTCAGAAGACGCTGAAATAAGATTATCTAGCACTTTATCTTTCATCTGATGTCAACTAGAACATTGTATATCTTACCAATTTTGTAGAAAAGCCAGACATTTATGCTCTATAGAATAGGGGCAACATTTATTTTGTCTATCTTTTAAGGCAAAAAGTTACTACAAACACAGTGTATAGGTTTCAAATACTACTTAAATCACAGTATAAAATTCGTGGGAGACAGTGGTATTTCAGAACTACGATCTACGGTATTTGCTTCGTCATCTGTACCTCGCAAACTTTTAGGTTACGTCTGTGCATGAGTTATGTGAGTACATTTGTTAACACTGATGTGACAATATTAATCTTTCCTGACACTGCTGTTGTTGACCTCGATAAACAACATGTACAACAAACTCTCATTGGATTCAACGAGTTTCCTCCAACATTCATCTCAGTGGAAACAATAATGTTGTGAACGTGATGGTATACAGTACCGTTCCAGATCATGGAGATAAACTCCAGGCTGAGGGACTGACCACCTCAAATAGTTTCTTCTCCAAGAATGATGGACTGGTTATATCATCTTCGTTTCACTACACCTTCTTCCTCTGTATTTGACTAAAGAAGTCTACTGTGTAGGCGAAACGATTCTTCAGTAAAGATCCCCAACTGTTGCTCATGTGTCTTAATCTTCAAATTGTCGATATTTTACGACATTTTCTACGCAAGATGTTAATGACAGAGCAAAGTAATTTCACCACCAGCCACAGTGAGAGTCTGGCTCTTACCAGGTGTGGAAACATCACATCACCACCAGCCACAGTGAGAGTTTGGCTCTTGCCAGGTGCAGAAACATCACCACCAGCCACAGTGAGAGAGTGGCTCTTACCAGGTGCAGAAACATCACTTCAGCCAAGGACAAGCTCTTACCCAACTGATATAAGTATAAAACTGACAGGGAATCAGAATAACCAGAACCCTCGGCAGTTAGTCTGCTCTAACTACCAGTCTGGCTGGTACAGGAGGAATACAAAGGGTGGCTTTCTGATGAAGACAAAATAAATTATAACGTGACGAATTAGACACCTGTGTAATACCTGCGTGTCTTAATTCTTTAGACGTTTCGACAACCAGTGGGTTTATCGATACAAAATAGAATACTGAAGAGGTAGATGATGAAGTAATTAGTCCCTCAGCCTAGCAGCAGGTGTTCACTACCATGGTATTCATCTTTTACTTATTCAATCTTAGGTGTTATATTGATAAGTGACCGGTTGGCAAAACGTCTACAGAAAAAAGATGTTGCAGGTGTGTCTAAGTCATCTTGTCGGTATTTTATACCAGTATTATACAAATTGTATAACACAGTTACTGCTGCACGTCACACTCCCCCAGAGCACTGTTACTGTTGCACACCACACTCCCCCAGAACACTGTTACTGTTGCACGTCACACTCCCCCAGAGCACTGTTACTGCTGCACGTCACACTCACCCAGAGCACTGTTACTGTTGCACGTCACACTCCCCCAGAACACTGTTACTGCTGCACGCCACACTCCCCCAGAACACTGTTACTGTTGCACGCCACACTCCCCCAGAACACTGTTACTGCTGCACGCCACACTCCCCCAGAACACTGTTACTGTTGCACGTCACACTCCCCCAGAACACTGTTACTGCTGCACGCCACACTCCCCCAGAACACTGTTACTGCTGCACGCCACACTCCCCCAGAGCACTGTTACTGCTACACGCCACACTCCCCAAGAACACTGTTACTGTTGCACGTCACACTCCCCCAGAACACTGTTACTGTTGCACGCCACACTCCCCCAGAACACTGTTACTGTTGCACGTAACACTCCCCAAGAAAACTGTTACTGCTGCACGCCACACTCCCCCAGAACACTGTTACTGCTGCCACTGTTACTGCTGTACGCCACACTCCCCCAGAACACTGTTACTGCTGCACACCACACTCCCCGAGAACACTGTTACTGTTGCACACCACACTCCCCCAGAACACTGTTACTGCTGCACGTCACACTCCCCCAGTACACTGTTACTGCTGCACGCAACACTCCCCCAGAACACTGTTACTGCTGCACACCACACTCCCCCAGAACACTGTTTTCTGCTGCACGCCACACTCCCCCACACTGTTACCCCAGAACACTGTTACTGTTGCACACCACACTCCCCCAGAACACTGTTACTGCTGCACACCACACTCCCCCAGAACACTGTTACTGCTGCACGCCACACTCCCCCAGAACACTGTTACTGCTGCACGCCACACTCCCCCAGAACACTGTTACTGCTGCACGCCACACTCCCCCAGAACACTGTTACTGCTGCACACCACACTCCCCCAGAACACTGTTACTGCTGCACGCCACACTCCCCCAGAACACTGTTACTGCTGCACGCCACACTCCCCCAGAACACTGTTACTGCTGCACGCCACACTCCCCCAGAACACTGTTACTGCTGCACGCCACACTCCCCCAGAACACTGTTACTGCTGCACACCACACTCCCCCAGAACACTGTTACTGCTGCACGCCACACTCCCCCAGAACACTGTTACTGCTGCACGCCACACTCCCCCAGAACACTGTTACTGCTGCACACCACACTCCCCCAGAACACTGTTACTGCTGCACACCACACTCCCCCAGAACACTGTTACTGCTGCACGCCACACTCCCCCAGAACACTGTTACTGCTGCACACCACACTCCCCCAGAACACTGTTACTGCTGCACACCACTCTTCCCCTGAACACTGTTACTGCTGCACGCCACACTCCCCCAGAACACTGTTACTGCTGCACACCACTCTTCCCCTGAACACTGTTACTGCTGCACGCCACACTCCCCCAGAACACTGTTACTGCTGCACGCCACACTCCCCCAGAACACTGTTACTGCTGCACACCACACTCCCCCAGAACACTGTTACTGCTGCACACCACACTCCCCCAGAACACTGTTACTGCTGCACGCCACACTCCCCCAGAACACTGTTACTGCTGCACGCCACACTCCCCCAGAACACTGTTACTGCTGCACGCCACACTCCCCCAGAACACTGTTACTGCTGCACACCACACTCCCCCAGAACACTGTTACTGCTGCACACCACACTCCCCCAGAACACTGTTACTGCTGCACACCACACTCCCCCAGAACACTGTTACTGCTGCACGCCACACTCCCCCAGGACACTGTTACTGCTGCACGCCACACTCCCCCAGAACACTGTTACTGTTGCACACCACACTCCCCCAGAACACTGTTACTGTTGCACACCACACTCCCCCAGAACACTGTTACTGCTGCACGTCACACTCCCCCAGAACACTGTTACTGCTGCACGCCACACTCCCCCAGAACACTGTTACTGCTGCACGCCACACTCCCCCAGAACACTGTTACTGCTGCACGCCACACTCCCCCAGAACACTGTTACTGCTGCACGCCACACTCCCCCAGAACACTGTTACTGCTGCACGCCACACTCCCCCAGAACACTGTTACTGCTGCACACCACACTCCCCCAGAACACTGTTACTGCTGCACACCACACTCCCACAGAACACTGTTAGTGCTGCACGCCACACTCCCCCAGAACACTGTTACTGCTGCACGCCACACTCCCCCACAACACTGTTACTGCTGCACGCCACACTCCCCCAGAACACTGTTACTGCTGCACCCCACACTGCCCCAGAATAGTGTTGTTGCTGCACGCCACACTCCCTTCCCCAGGACACTGTTACTGCTGCACGCCACACTCCCCCAGAACACTGTTACTGCTGCACGTCACACTCCCCCAGAACACTGTTACTGCTGCACGCCACACTCCCCCAGAACACTGTTACCCCAGAACACTGTTACTGCTGCACGCCACACTCCCCCAGAACACTGTTACTGCTGCACACCACACTCCCACAGAACACTGTTAGTGCTGCACGCCACACTACCCCAGAACACTGTTACTGCTGCACGCCACACTCCCCCAGAACACTGTTACTGCTGCACACCACACTCCCCCAGAACACTGTTACTGCTGCACGTCACACTCCCCCAGAACACTGTTACTGCTGCACGTCACACTCCCCCAGAACACTGTTACTGCTGCACACCACACTCCCCCAGAACACTGTTACTGCTGCACGCCACACTCCCCCAGAACACTGTTACTGCTGCACACCACACTCCCCCAGAACACTGTTACTGCTGCACGCCACACTCCCCCAGAACACTGTTACTGCTGCACGCCACACTCCCCCAGAACACTGTTACTGCTGCACGCCACACTCCCCCAGAACACTGTTACTGCTGCACGCCACACTCCCCCAGAACACTGTTACTGCTGCACGTCACACTCCCCCAGAACACTGTTACTGCTGCACACCACACTCCCCCAGAACACTGTTACTGCTGCACACCACACTCCCCCAGAACACTGTTACTGTTGCACACCACACTCCCCCAGAACACTGTTACTGCTGCACGTCACACTCCCCCAGAACACTGTTACTGCTGCACGTCACACTGTTACTGCTGCACACCACACTCCCCCAGAACACTGTTACTGCTGCACACCACACTCCCCCAGAACACTGTTACTGCTGCACGCCACACTCCCCCACAACCCTGTTACACACACTCCCCAGAACACTGTTACTGCTGCACACCACACTCCCCCAGAACACTGTTACTGCTGCACACCACACTCCCCCAGAACACTGTTACTGCTGCACACCACACTCCCCCAGAACACTGTTACTGCTGCACACCACACTCCCCCAGAACACTGTTACTGCTGCACACCACACTCCCCCAGAACACTGTTACCGCTGCACGTCACACTCCCTCCCCCAGGACACTGTTACTGCTGCACACCACACTCCCCCAGAACACTGTTACTGCTGCACGCCACACTCCCCCAGAACACTGTTACTGCTGCACGCCACACTCCCCCAGAACACTGTTACTGCTGCACACCAAACTCCCCCAGAACACTGTTACTGCTGCACACCACACTCCCCCAGAACACTGTTACTGCTGCACACCACACTCCCCCAGAACACTGTTATTGCTGCACGCCACACTCCCTCCCCCACAACACTGTTACTGCTGCACGCCACACTCCCCCAGAACACTGTTACTGCTAAACGCCACACTCTCCCAGAACACTGTTACTGCTGCACGCCACATTCCCCCAGAACACTGTTACTGCTGCACGCCACACTCTCGAGAACACTGTTACTGCTGCACACCACTCTCCCACAGAACACTGTTAGTGCTGCACGCCACACTACCCCAGAACACTGTTACTGCTGCACACCACTCTCCCACAGAACACTGCTAGTGCTGCACACCACTCTCCCACAGAACACTGTTACTGCTGCACTCCACATTCCCCCAGAACACTGTTACTGCTGCACGCCACACTCTCCAGAACACTGTTTCTGCTGCACACCACTCTCCCACAGAACACTGTTACTGCTGCACACCACTCTCCCACAGAACACTGTTAGTGCTGCACGCCACACTACCCCAGAACACTGTTACTGCTGCACGCCACACTCCCCCAGATCACTTTTACTGTTGCACACCACACTCCCCCAGAACACTGTTACTGCTGCACACCACACTCCCCCAGAGCACTGTTACTGCTGCACGTCACACTCCCCCAGAACACTGTTACTGCTGCACACCACACTCCCCCAGAACACTGTTACTGCTGCACACCACACTCCCCCAGAACACTGTTACTGCTGCACGCCACACTCCCCCAGAACACTGTTACTGCTGCACGCCACACTCCCCCAGAACACTGTTACTGCTGCACACCAAACTCCCCCAGAACACTGTTACTGCTGCACACCACACTCCCCCAGAACACTGTTAGTGCTGCACGCCACACTTCCCCAGAACACTGTTACTGCTGCACACCACACTCCCCCTGAACACTGTTACTGCTGCACACCAAACTCCCCTAGAACACTGTTACTGCTGCACTCCACATTCCCCCAGAACACTGTTACTGCTGCACACCACACTCCCCCAGAACACTGTTACTGCTGTACGCCACTCTCCCACAGAACACTGTTAGTGCTGCACGCCACACTACCCCAGAACACTGTTACTGCTGCACGCCACACTACTCCAGAATACTGATACAGCTGCACACCACACTCCCCCAGAACACTGTTACTGTTGCACACCAAACTCCCCCAGAACACTGTTACTGCTGCACGTCACACTCCCCCAGTACACTGTTACTGCTGCACGTCACACTCCCCCAGTACACTGTTACTGCTGCACACCACACTCCCCCAGAACACTGTTACTGCTGCACACCACACTCCCCCAGTACACTGTTACTGCTGCACGTCACACTCCCCCAGTACACTGTTACTGCTGCACACCACACTCCCCCAGAACACTGTTACTGTTGCACACCACACTCCCCCAGAACACTGTTAATGCTGTATGCCACACACCCCCAGAACACTGTTAGTGCTGCACGCCACACTCCCCCAGAACACTGTTACTGCTGCACGCCACACTCCCCCAGAACACTGTTACTGCTGCACACCACACACCCCCAGAACACTGTTACTGCTGCACGCCACACTCCCTCAGGACACTGTTACTGCTGCACGCCACACTCCCTCCCCCACAACACTGTTACTGCTGCACGCCACACTCCCCCAGAACACAGTGCTGCACGCCACACTCCCCCAGAACACTGTTACTGCTGCACGCCACACTCCCCCAGAACACTGTTACTGCTGCACGTCACACTCCCCCAGAACACTGTTACTGCTGCACACCACACTCCCCCAGAACACTGTTACTGCTGCACACCACACTCCCCCAGAACACTGTTACTGCTGCACGTCACACTCCCCCAGAACACTGTTACTGCTGCACACCACACTCCCCCAGAACACTGTTACTGCTGCACGTCACACTCCCCCAGAACACTGTTACTGCTGCACGTCACACTCCCCCAGAACACTGTTACTGCTGCACACCACACTCCCCCAGAACACTGTTACTGCTGCACGTCACACTCCCCCAGAACACTGTTACTGCTGCACGTCACACTCCCCCAGAACACTGTTACACTGTTACTGCTGCACACCACACTCCCCCAGAACACTGTTACTGCTGCACACCACACTCCCCCAGAACACTGTTACTGCTGCACACCACACTCCCCCAGAACACTGTTACTGCTGCACGCCACACTCCCCCAGAACACTGTTACTGCTGCACGCCACACTCCCCCAGAACACTGTTACTGCTGCACACCACACTCCCCCAGAACACTGTTACTGCTGCACACCACACTCCCCCAGAACACTGTTACTGCTGCACGCCACACTCCCCCAGAACACTGTTACTGCTGCACGCAACACTCCCCCAGAACACTGTTACTGCTGCACACCACACTCCCCCAGAACACTGTTACTGCTGCACACCACACTCCCCCAGAACACTGTTACTGCTGCACGCCACACTCCCCCAGAACACTGTTACTGCTGCACGCCACACTCCCCCAGAACACTGTTACTGCTGCACGCCACACTCCCCCAGAACACTGTTACTGCTGCACACCACACTCCCCCAGAACACTGTTACTGCTGCACACCACACTCCCCCAGAACACTGTTACTGCTGCACGCCACACTCCCCCAGAACACTGTTACTGCTGCACGCCACACTCCCCCAGAACACTGTTACTGCTGCACGCCACACTCCCCCAGAACACTGTTACTGCTGCACGCCACACTCCCCCAGAACACTGTTACTGCTGCACACCACACTCCCCCAGAACACTGTTACTGCTGCACGCCACACTCCCCCAGAACACTGTTACTGCTGCACACCACACTCCCCCAGAACACTGTTACTGCTGCACGCCACACTCCCCCAGAACACTGTTACTGCTGCACACCACACTCCCCCAGAACACTGTTACTGCTGCACGCCACACTCCCCCAGAACACTGTTACTGCTGCACGCCACACTCCCCCAGAACACTGTTACTGCTGCACGCCACACTCCCCCAGAACACTGTTACTGCTGCACACCACACTCCCCCAGAACACTGTTACTGCTGCACACCACACTCCCCCAGAACACTGTTACTGCTGCACGCCACACTCCCCCAGAACACTGTTACTGCTGCACGCCACACTCCCCCAGAACACTGTTACTGCTGCACACCACACTCCCCCAGAACACTGTTACTGCTGCACACCACACTCCCCCAGAACACTGTTACTGCTGCACGCCACACTCCCCCAGAACACTGTTACTGCTGCACGCCACACTCCCCCAGAACACTGTTACTGCTGCACACCACACTCCCCCAGAACACTGTTACTGCTGCACACCACACTCCCCCAGAACACTGTTACTGCTGCACGTCACACTCCCCCAGAACACTGTTACTGCTGCACGTCACACTCCCCCAGAACACTGTTACTGCTGCACACCACACTCCCCCAGAACACTGTTACTGCTGCACACCACACTCCCCCAGAACACTGTTACTGCTGCACGCCACACTCCCCCAGAACACTGTTACTGCTGCACACCACACTCCCCCAGAACACTGTTACTGCTGCACACCACACTCCCCCAGAACACTGTTACTGCTGCACGCCACACTCCCCCAGAACACTGTTACTGCTGCACGCCACACTCCCCCAGAACACTGTTACTGCTGCACGCCACACTCCCCCAGAACACTGTTACTGCTGCACACCACACTCCCCCAGAACACTGTTACTGCTGCACACCACACTCCCCCAGAACACTGTTACTGCTGCACGCCACACTCCCCCAGAACACTGTTACTGCTGCACGCCACACTCCCCCAGAACACTGTTACTGCTGCACGCCACACTCCCCCAGAACACTGTTACTGCTGCACACCACACTCCCCGAGAACACTGTTACTGTTGCACACCACACTCCCCCAGAACACTGTTACTGCTGCTCACACTCACGTTACTGCTGCACACTCCCCCAGAACACTGTTACTGCTGCACACCACACTCCACCAGAAGACTGTTACCCACACCACACTCCCCCAGAACACTGTTACTGCTGCACGTCACACTCCCCCACACTCTGCTGCCACCACACTCCCCCAGAACACTGTTACTGCTGCACAGTGCTGCACACGCCACAGAACACTGTTACCCCACAGAACACTGTTACTGTTACACACCACACTCCCCCAGAACACTGTTACTGCTGCACACCACACTCCCCCAGAACACTGTTACTGCTGCACGCCACACTCCCTCCCCCACAACACTGTTACTGCTGCACGCCACACTCCCCCAGAACACAGTGCTGCACGCCACACTCCCCCAGAACACTGTTACTGCTGCACGCCACACTCCCCCAGAACACTGTTACTGCTGCACACCAAACTCCCCCAGAACACTGTTACTGCTGCACACCACACTCCCCCAGAACACTGTTAGTGCTGCACGCAACACTCCCTCCCCCACAACACTGTTACTGCTGCACGCCACACTCCCGCAGAACACTGTTACTGCTGCACGCCACACTCCCTACCCCACAACACTGTTACTGCTGCACGCCACACTCCCCCAGAACACTGTTACGGCTGCACGCCACATTCCCCCAGAACACTGATACTGCTGCACGCCACACTCTCCAGAACACTGTTACTGCTGCACACCACACTCCCCCAGAACACTGTTACTGCTGCACACCACACTCCCCCAGAACACTGTTACTGCTGCACACCACTCTCCCACAGAACACTGTTAGTGCTGCACACCACTCTCCCACAGAACACTGTTAGTGCTGCACGCCACACTACCCCAGAACACTGTTACTGCTGTACGCCACACTCTCCAGAACACTGTTACTGCAGCACACCACTCTCCCACAGAACACTGTTACTGCTGCACACCACTCTCCCACAGAACACTGTTAGTGCTGCACGCCACACTACTCCAGAACACTGTTACTGCTGCACGCCACACTCCCCCAGAATACTGTTACTGTTGCACACCACACTCCTCCAGAACACTGTTACTGCTGCACACCACACTCCCCCAGAGCACTGTTACTGCTGCACGTCACACTCCTCCAGTACACTGTTACTGCTGCACGCAACACTCCCCCAGAACACTGTTACTGCTACACAAGACACTCCCCTAGAACACTGTTACTGCTGCACACCACACTCCCCCAGAACACTGTTACTGCTACACACCACACTCCCCCAGAACACTGTTACTGCTGCACACCACACTCCCCCAGAACACTGTTACTGCTGCACGCCACACTCCCCCAGAACACTGTTACTGCTGCACACCAAACTCCCCCAGAACACTGTTACTGCTGCACACCACACTCCCCCAGAACACTGTTAGTGCTGCACGCCACACTCCCCCAGAACACTGTTACTGCTGCACGCCACACTCCCTCCCCCACAACACTGTTACTGCTGTACGCCACACTCCCCTAGAACACTGTTACTGCTGCACTCCACATTCCCCCAGAACACTGTTACTGCTGCACACCACACTCCCCCAGAACACTGTTACTGCTGTACGCCACTCTCCCACAGAACACTGTTAGTGCTGCACGCCACACTACCCCAGAACACTGTTACTGCTGCACGCCACACTACTCCAGAATACTGATACAGCTGCACACCACACTCCCCCAGAACACTGTTACTGTTGCACACCAAACTCCCCCAGTACACTGTTACACTGTTACTGCTGCACGTCACACTCCCCCAGTACACTGTTACTGCTGCACGTCACACTCCCCCAGTACACTGTTACTGCTGCACACCACACTCCCCCAGAACACTGTTACTGCTGCACACCACACTCCCCCAGAACACTGTTACTGCTGCACGTCACACTCCCCCAGAACACTGTTACTGCTGCACACCACACTCCCCCAGAACACTGTTACTGCTGCACACCACACTCCCCCAGAACACTGTTACTGCTGCCCACAACACTCCCCCAGAACACTGTTACTGCTGCACACCACACTCCCCCAGAACACTGTTAATGCTGTACACACCCCCCAGAACACTGTTAGTGCTGCACGCAACACTCACCCAGAACACTGTTGCTGCTGCACGCCACACTCCCCCAGAACACTGTTACTGCTGCACACCAAACTCCCCCAGAACACTGTTACTGCTGCACACCACACCAGAACACTGTTACTGTTGCACACCACACTCCCCCAGAACACTGTTACTGCTGCACGCCACACTTTCCCAGGACACTGTTACTGCTGCACGCCACACTCCCTCCCCCACAACACTGTTACTGCTGCACGCCACACTCCCCCAGAACACAGTGCTGCACGCCACACTCCCCCAGAACACTGTTACTGCTGCACGCCACACTCCCCCAGAACACTGTTACTGCTGCACGTCACACTCCCCCAGAACACTGTTACTGCTGCACGTCACACTCCCCCAGAACACTGTTACTGCTGCACGTCACACTCCCCCAGAACACTGTTACTGCTGCACGTCACACTCCCCCAGAACACTGTTACTGCTGCACGTCACACTCCCCCAGAACACTGTTACTGCTGCACGTCACACTCCCCCAGAACACTGTTACTGCTGCACGTCACACTCCCCCAGAACACTGTTACTGCTGCACGTCAGTCCCCCAGAACACTGTTACTACTGCACACAACACTCCCCCAGAACACTGTTACTGCTGCACGTCACACTCCCCCAGATCACTATTACTGCTGCACGTCACACTCCCCCTGCTGCACACCACACTGTTACTGCTGCACGTCCCCCAGAACACTGTTACTGCACGCCACCACACCACACTCCCCCAGAACACTGTTACTGCTGCACGCCACACTCCCCCAGAACACTGTTACTGCCCACCACACTCCCCCAGAACACTGTTACTGCTGCACGCCACACTCCCCCAGAACACTGTTACTGCTGCACGCCACACTCCCCCAGAACACTGTTACTGCTGCACACCACACTCCCCCAGAACACTGTTACTGTTGCACGCCACACTCCCCCAGAACACTGTTACTGCTGCACACCATACTCCCCCAGAGCACTGTTACTGCTGCACGTCACACTCCCCCAGAACACTGTTATTGCTGCACACCACACTCCCTCCCCCAGGACACTGTTACTGCTGCAAACCACACTCCCCCAGAACACTGTTACTGTTACACACCACACTCCCCCAGAACACTGTTACTGCTGCACGTCACACTCCCCCAGAACACTGTTACTGCTGTACGCCACACTCCCCCAGAAATCTGTTACTGCTGCACACCAAACACCCCCAGAACACTGTTACTGCTGCACGCCACACTCCCCCAGAACACTGTTAGTGCTGCACGCCACACTTCCCCAGAACACTGTTACTGCTGCACGCCACACTCCCCCAGAACACTGTTAGTGCTGCACGCCACACTACTCCAGAACACTGTTACTGTTGCACACCACACTCCCCCAGAACACTGTTACTGCTGCACATCACGCTCCCCCAGAACACTGTTACTGCTGCACGTCACACTCCCCCAGTACACTGATGCTGCTGCACGCAACACTACTCCAGAACACTGTTACTGCTGCACGTCACACTCCCCCAGTACACTGTTAATGCTGCACACCACACTCCCCCAGAACACTGTTACTGCTGCACGTCACACTCCCCCAGTACACCCTGCACGTCACACTCCCCCAGAACAGAACACTCTTACTGTTGCACACCACACTCCCCCAGAACACTGTTACTGCTGCAACACTCCCCCAGAACACTGTTACTGCTACACACCTCCTCAGAACACTGTTACTGCACTGTTAATGCTGTACGCCACACTCCCCCAGAACACTGTTAGTGCTGCACGCCACACTCCCCAAGAACACTGCTACTGCTCCACGCCACACTCCCCCAGAACACTGTTACTGCTGTACACCACACTCCCCCAGAACACTGTTACTTCTGCACACCACACTCCCCCAGAACACTGTTAATGCTGTATGCCACACACCCCCAGAACACTGTTAGTGCTGCACGCCACACTCACCCAGAACACTGTTGCTGCTGCACGCCACACTCCCCCAGAACACTGTTACTGCTGCACACCAAACTCCCCCAGAACACTGTTACTGCTGCACACCACACACCCCCAGAACACTGTTACTGCTGCACACCACACACCCCCAGAACACTGTTACTGCTGCACGCCACACTCCCTCAGGACACTGTTACTGCTGCACGCCACACTCCCTCCCCCACAACACTGTTACTGCTGCACGCCACACTCCCCCAGAACACAGTGCTGCACGCCACACTCCCCCAGAACACTGTTACTGCTGCACACCAAACTCCCCCAGAACACTGTTACTGCTGCACACCACAC
Organism: Cherax quadricarinatus; assembly: GCF_038502225.1. Classification (NCBI taxonomy): domain Eukaryota; kingdom Metazoa; phylum Arthropoda; class Malacostraca; order Decapoda; family Parastacidae; genus Cherax; species Cherax quadricarinatus. Next base: position 29,698,941 of record NC_091335.1, read on the forward strand.
TCCCCCAGAACACTGTTAGTGCTGCACGCAACACTCCCTCCCCCACAACACTGTTACTGCTGCACGCCACACTCCCTACCCCACAACACTGTTACTGCTGCACGCCACACTCCCGCAGAACACTGTTACTGCTGTACGCCACACTCCCCCAGAACACTGTTACGGCTGCACGCCACATTCCCCCAGAACACTGATACTGCTGCACGCCACACTCTCCAGAACACTGTTACTGCTGCACACCACACTCCCCCAGAACACTGTTACTGCTGCACACCACACTCCCCCAGAACACTGTTACTGCTGCACACCACTCTCCCACAGAACACTGTTAGTGCTGCACACCACTCTCCCACAGAACACTGTTAGTGCTGCACGCCACACTACCCCAGAACACTGTTACTGCTGTACGCCACACTCTCCAGAACACTGTTACTGCAGCACACCACTCTCCCACAGAACACTGTTACTGCTGCACACCACTCTCCCACAGAACACTGTTAGTGCTGCACGCCACACTACTCCAGAACACTGTTACTGCTGCACGCCACACTCCCCCAGAATACTGTTACTGTTGCACACCACACTCCTCCAGAACACTGTTACTGCTGCACACCACACTCCCCCAGAGCACTGTTACTGCTGCACGTCACACTCCTCCAGTACACTGTTACTGCTGCACGCCACACTCCCCCAGAACACTGTTACTGCTGCACACCACACTCCCCCAGAACACTGTTACTGCTGCACACCACTCTTCCCCTGAACACTGTTACTGCTGCACAACACTCCCCCAGAACACTGTTACTGCTGCACGCCACACTCCCCCAGAACACTGTTACTGCTGCACGCCACACTCCCCCAGAACACTGTTACTGCTGCACACCAAACTCCCCCAGAACACTGTTACTGCTGCACACCACACTCCCCCAGAACACTGTTAGTGCTGCACGCCACACTCCCCCAGAACACTGTTACTGCTGCACGCCACACTCCCTCCCCCACAACACTGTTACTGCTGTACGCCACACTCCCCTAGAACACTGTTACTGCTGCACTCCACATTCCCCCAGAACACTGTTACTGCTGCACACCACACTCCCCCAGAACACTGTTACTGCTGTACGCCACTCTCCCACAGAACACTGTTAGTGCTGCACGCCACACTACCCCAGAACACTGTTACTGCTGCACGCCACACTACTCCAGAATACTGATACAGCTGCACACCACACTCCCCCAGAACACTGTTACTGTTGCACACCAAACTCCCCCAGAACACTGTTACTGCTGCACGTCACACTCCCCCAGTACACTGTTACTGCTGCACGTCACACTCCCCCAGTACACTGTTACTGCTGCACACCACACTCCCCCAGAACACTGTTACTGCTGCACACCACACTCCCCCAGTACACTGTTACTGCTGCACGTCACACTCCCCCAGTACACTGTTACTGCTGCACACCACACTCCCCCAGAACACTGTTACTGTTGCACACCACACTCCCCCAGAACACTGTTAATGCTGTATGCCACACACCCCCAGAACACTGTTAGTGCTGCACGCCACACTCACCCAGAACACTGTTGCTGCTGCACGCCACACTCCCCCAGAACACTGTTACTGCCCCCAGAACACTGTTGCTGCTGCACGCCACACTCCCCCAGAACACTGTTACTGCTGCACACCACACACCCCCAGAACACTGTTACTGCTGCACGCCACACTCCCTCAGGACACTGTTACTGCTGCACGCCACACTCCCTCCCCCACAACACTGTTACTGCTGCACGCCACACTCCCCCAGAACACAGTGCTGCACGCCACACTCCCCCACAACACTGTTACTGCTGCACGCCACACTCCCCAAAACACTGTTACTGTTGCACGTCACACTCCCCCAGAACACTGTTACTGCTACACGTCACACTCCCCAAGAACACTGTTACTGCTGCACGCCACACTCCCCCAGAACACAGTGCTGCACGCTACACTCCCCCACAACACTGTTACTGCTGCACGCCACACTCCCCAAAACACTGTTACTGTTGCACGTCACTCTCCCCCAGAACACTGTTACTGCTACACGTCACACTCCCCAAGAACACTGTTACTGCTGCACACCACACTCCCCCAGAACACTGTTACTGCTGCACGTCATACTCCCATAGTACACGGTTACTGTTGAACGCAACACTCCCCCAGAACACTGTTACTGCTGCACGTCATACTCCCATAGTACACTGTTACTGCTGCACGCAACACTCCCCCAGAACACTGTTACTGCTGCACGTCATACTCCCATAGTACACTGTTACTGCTGCACGCAACACTCCCCCAGAACACTGTTACTGCTGCACACCACTCTCCCCCAGTACACTGTTACTTCTGCACGCAATACTCCCCCAGAACACTGTTACTGCTGCACACCACACTCCCCCAGAACACAGTTACTGCTGCACGTCACACTCCCCCAGTACACTGTTACTGCTGCACGCAACACTCCCCCAGAACACTGTTACTGCTACACACCTCACTCCCCCAGAACACTCTTACTGTTGCACACCACACTCCCCCAGAACACTGTTAATGCTGTACGCCACACTCCCCCAGAACACTGTTAGTGCTGCACGCCACACTCCCCCAGAACACTGCTACTGCTCCACGCCACACTCCCCCAGAACACTGTTACTGCTGTACACCACACTCCCCCAGAACACTGTTACTTCTGCACACCACACTCCCCCAGAACACTGTTACTGCTGCACGCCACACTCCCCCAGAACACTGTTAGTGCTGCACGCCACACTCCCCCAGAACACTGTTAGTGCTGCACGCCACACTCCCCCAGAACACTGTTACTGCTGCACACCACACTCCCCCAGAACACTGTTACTGCTGCACACCACACTCCCCCAGAACACTGTTACTGCTGCACGCAACACTCCCCCAGTACACTGTTACTGCTGCACCTTGCACGCAACACTCCCCCAGAACACTGTTACTGCTGCACGTCACACTCCCCCAGAACACTGTTACTGCTGCACACCACACTCCCCCAGAACACTGTTACTGCTGCACGTCACACTCCCCCAGAACACTGTTACTGCTGCACGCCACACTCCCCCAGAACACTGTTACTGCTGCACACCACACTCCCCCAGAACACTGTTACTGTTGCACACCACACTCCCCCAGAACACTGTTACTGCTGCACGTCACACTCCCCCAGAACACTGTTACTGCTGCACACCACACTCCCCCAGAACACTGTTACTGTTGCACGCAACACTACTCCAGAACACTGTTACTGCTGCACGTCACACTCCCCCAGTACACTGTTACTGCTGCACGCAACACTCCCCCAGAACACTGTTACTGCTGCACACCACACTCCCCCAGAACACTGTTACTGCTGCACACCACACTCCCCCAGAACACTGTTACTGCTGCACGTCACACTCCTACAGTACACTGTTACTGCTACACACCACACTCCCCCAGAACACTGTTACTGTTGCACACCACACTCCCCCAGAACACTGTTACTGCTGCACGCCACACTCCCCCAGAACACTGTTACTGTTGCACACCACACTCCCCCAGAACACTGTTACTGCTGCACACCACACTCCCCCAGAACACTGTTACTGCTGCACACCACACTCCCCCAGAACACTGTTACTGCTGCACGCCACACTCCCCCAGAACACTGTTACTGCTGCACACCACTGTTACTGCTGCACAACACACTCCCCCAGAACACTGTTACTGCTGCACGCCACACTACCCCAGAACACTGTTACTGCTGTACACCATACTCCCCCAGAACACTGTTACTGCTGCACGTCACACTCCCCCAGAACACTGTTACTGCTGCACGTCACACTCCCCCAGAACACTGTTACTGCTGCACGCAACACTCCCCCAGAACACTGTTACTGCTGCACACCACTCTCCCCCAGAACACTGTTACTGCTGCACATCACACTCCCCCAGTACTCTGTACCTGCTGCACGTCACACTCCTCCAGTACACTGTTACTGCTACAAACCACACTCCCCCAGAACACTCTTACTGTTGCACACAACACTCCCCCAGAACACTGTTACTGCTGCACGCAACACTCCCCCAGAACACTGTTACTGCTGCACACCACACTCCCCCAGTACACTGTTACTGCTGCACGTCACACTCCCCCAGTACACTGTTACTGCTGCACGCCACACTGTGTACTGCTACACACCACACTCCCCCAGAACACTGTTACTGCTGCACACCACACTCCCCCAGCTCCACGCCACACTGTTACTGCTGCACGTCACACTCCCCCAGTACACTGTTACTGCTACAAACCACACTCCCCCAGAACACTCTTACTGTTGCACACAACACTCCCCCAGAACACTGTTAGTGCTGCATGCCACACTCCCCCAGTACTCTGTTACTGCTACACGTCACACTCCCCCAGTACACTGTTACTGCTACAAACCACACTCCCCCAGAACACTCTTACTGTTGCACACAACACTCCCCCAGAACACTGTTAGTGCTGCACGCCACACTCCCCCAGAACACTGTTAGTGCTGCACGCCACACTCCCCCAGAACACTGTTACTGCTGCACGCCACACTCCCCCAGATCACTGTTACTGCTGCACACCACACTCCCCCAGAACACTGTTAGCGCTGCACGCCACACTCCCCCAGGGCACTGTTACTGCTGCACGCCACACTCCCTCCCCCACAACGCTGTTACTGCTGCACGCCACACTCGCCCAGAACACTGTTACTGCTGTACGCCACACTCCCCAAGAACACTGTTACTGCTGCACGCCACACTCCCCCAGAACACTGTTACTGCTGCTCGCCACACTCCCCCAGAACACTGTTACTGCTGCACACCACACTCCCACAGAACACCGTTAGTGCTGCACGCCACTCTACCCCAGAACACTGTTAGTGCTGCATGCCACACTACCCCAGAACACTGTTACTGCTGCACGCCACACTCCCCCAGAACACTGTTAGTGCTGCACACCACACTCCCACAGAACACTGTTAGTCCTGCACGCCACACTACCCCAGAACACTGATAGTGCTGCACGCCACACTACCCTAGAACACTGTTAGTGCTTCACGCCACACTCCCCCAGAACACTGTTAGTGCTGCACGCCACACTACCCCAGAACACTGTTAGTGCTGCATGCCACACTTTCCCAGGACACTGTTACTGCTGCACGCCACACTCCTTCAGAACACTGTTAGTGCTGCACGCCACACTCCCCCAGAACACTGTTACTGCTGCATGCCACACTACCCCAGAACACTGTTACTGCTGCACACCACACTCCCCCAGAACACTGTTACTGCTGCACACCACACTCCCCCAGAACACTGTTACTGCTGCACACCACACTCCCCCAGAACACTGTTACTGCTGCACGTCACACTCCCCCAGAACACTGTTACTGCTGCACACCACACTCCCTCCCCCAGGACACTGTTACTGCTGCACACCACACTCCCTCCCCCAGGACACTGTTACTGCTGCACACCACACTCCCTCCCCCAGAACACTGTTACTGCTGCACGCCACAATCCCTCGCCCAGAACACTTGTTACTACTGCACGCCACACTCCCTTCCCCAGAACACACTGCTGGGGTTGTTGCTTACCTTAGACGGACATTATGCCACCATGGCACATACTGAAAAGATTAGCTAATGGAGCCGCAGTTCCTCTAATGCCATCCTACCCAGATGGCGGCGGTGCTCGACAAAATAAGAAGATTTAACTAGTTTTCGTGTGTTTCCTTGAAGGCAGATCACTGCCTCAGGGAGTGAGAGCAGAGAGTTCCACACACAAAGTTCCATGGCGCTTGCAGACAGTATCAATGTGCCCCTCACCATGTAAACATTATGACTAGCAAAAAGTTTTAAAGTGTACACAGAACTTCATGAGTTCTGTGTACACTTTAAAACGGGGGGGGCGGATCTTAATTAAAGCTACCTATCATCCTAATACCAACCAGTAATGCAATATACATATATATGTATATATATATATATATATATATATATATATATATATATATATATATATATATATATATATATATATATATATACATATATATATATATATATATATATATATATATATATATATACATATATATATATATATATATATATATATATTATATATATATATATATATATATATATATACATATATATGTACAATAAATAAAATCTAATCTAATAAGGCCGGTAGAGTGAGTCTGCCACCGCTTTGTCCTTTCCTGAGATGCGTTTAATAGTGATGCTGGTGGGCTGAAGACTTCAGCCCACCAGCATCACTATCAGACATATCTCATTATCAAACATGTCTTAAACGCTGGGCTGAAGACTTTAGCCCATAATGAGCACAGAGTTCAGGTATGTCAGCGGATTAGGGTCACTGTACACCTCAGAGAGAGAGAGAGAGAGAGAGAGAGAGAGAAAGTACAAGTACACGTCGTAGTATTCTAGTGCCAGAACCTCCTTTTCTGTCGTGGAGTAGGTCCGTTGAGGTGGCTTTGAAATGGCTGAAAACTAGGGAATAGGACTGAGAACTCCTTCCACAGAGGCTTGATGTCAAGCTGCACCAGCTCCCTGGTCACCTGCAAGAAAGATGGAATTGAATGATCTGATGACAGCAGTCCGGAAGCTGCGCACACGTCTTTATTTTTTGACACTTAATCGACCACCTAAATGGAACTTTCTTACTGGTAAGGCTGTAAGGGAGCCACAATGTTTGCAAAAACTTGGGCAGAATCTGAGATAAACCCCAACTTTTCCCAGAAATCTGTGATGGGATTTTTTTTATCCTGCAGGCTGGATAGTTCTGGATGGCCAGATTATTAGCTGTCTTAGGTAATTATGTGAAATAATTGTAAAATTCGAAATGTCTAATATTCCTTTCTAGTTGCAATAGAACAACGCTCAGTTGGGTCTGACAAAGATCCATTGTGACCTCGGCAATCCTTTTTTTTTTTTTTAGTTACCGCTCACAGGATGAGCTGCGGGTGCACAGTAAACTAGCAACTCAGGAGACAATTAAAACATAGGTACTACTCTCCTCTTCCGACTTTATGACATAAAAAGGTGAATAAAGATTGATCAAACGTCGATTTACTGAGATTAATTTAATTTTTACTCTTTCAGCCTATAAAAATTATCTGAGTTGGGAAATATGATAATAGCAGGTCTCAGAAACTACGGTTAAATCAATCAGGACATTATAGTTATTGGTAATGGCCTCCTGGGATTACAAAGGTAGTGATTTCCATGGCCCCGTCAGTTAAAGAGAAGACAGTAGCCCTTGAATGATATAATTTGAAGACAAATCAGTCCTTACCCACGAAGTGGTTAGGCATCTGACACTGTGATTTCGTCACCTTCCTGTAGTCAGTACACATCTTAACACAGTTATCTGGTTTCTTCACAAAGATTTGAAACTAGAGCCCACTTGAAGATTCTTCTACTAACCCGGGCTCTAGTAGAAAATTTCTCTCTTTGCAGTAATTATGATTTTCCAGGTTAGCTCTGTAGAGAGACTAACAGGTTTAACTGTGACCACATTTATGTCGTGAAATCCAAGATTGAATGTTTTCAGAACATCGGAAAATAAGTCGGGATATGACTGCAAAAGGGTGATATCAGCCATTTGTGCTTCCGCGAGGTCAGACATGAGTGAACGTGAGTTTTTCAGTAGATCCGAGTTAGATAATATTATCTGGTCTCCGGTGTCTTCTTGCAAGGCTTCAGGCTCGTCGTCTGGGTGTCTAGTCACAGAAGACTGAGTCATTATCTGGGCGTAAGGTAGTTCAATAAGTTTAATATGATGAATGTAAATAAGTAGTTTATAAAATCGACAAGATGATAAATGAGAGACTTGTGCAACATTTCGCAGGCTGAGGGACTGATTACCTCAAACTCCTTCTCATCTTCCACTTTTCTCTGCATTAGACTGACGAAGCCATCGGCCGGAGAAGCGTTTCCAGAATATACTCAAATGCTGCACAAGTGTCTCGTTTATCATGATTAATGTAGTAGACTTTATCGCAAGCTTGGCAACAGCGGCTCTCGCAAAGTTAAGATTTTATTTTTTTTACCACCTGAAAGGGGCCAATAAACTTTTCTTTGGAATGTATCCAGATGCAGGTTTTTGTAACAAAACTTTCTCTCCTATGCCAAAGAAACTGGAGTTAGATACCTCGGCATACCTTGTTTTTTGTTGTCCTGAGCTTTCATAAGGTTATTCGTTGCTTGACTTAATAGGTGTAGTCTGGCTATGTAAGTGTATTGATCATTATAGTGCAACATCCCAGTCAGCTCAGTCTGAGCACCTGAAGAGGTCTTCCCGCGTTATGGTCAAACATCACCTCGAAAGAACCCTACCCAGTAGACTCCTGCACGGTTTCTCACTTACCAAAGAGCAGCACGTGAGAGACTGACTGAGACAAAACATTACTTACAGGAGTAACATGATAACTGTAGCCGTGTAGTAGGTCTGAGATGATAGGTTACTGAACGTTGAGAGAACAACACACACTACAGGATGGAAGATATCCAAGTGTTTCTTGGTTCCTTGTCTTCAGAATCTCTCTTTAAACTCACTTGAGTATAAATTTGACCAGATGAACAACTCTCTACTTATTGTTTCATTTTTATAAACATAAACACAAATGAACTCCAAAATATAGCAAGCCTTATTTACGTATTATGCCTGTTGACAGAGACTATAACAGAGACTAGAGGAAAAATATACATGCAATATTTTTTTAAGCACTGTAAGAGGAAAATCACCATCTGGCTCGCCTAAAGGAGGATAAAATGTGTATGCCAACTAAGGTTAGAATTCCCATGGAGAGACGCCAAGATAATTACCAAGTATTTACAGTAGGTCTCCATGTGTGGGTATCTGCCCAGTGTACTGGATAACCTGCACTCAGCCACCCAGCAGGATAATCCTTGACTCTAGCAAACATTTATCCTCACATCACTCCGGGTAATACATTGTTCGGTGTAATCGGCAGCACCTTTCAAACCCTTGTAGTTGGGGGCAAGATAATTCTCTTCAATGTGTACAGAGGATCGATTCAGCTTGTCTAAGTTATTATCTTTGCTTCAGCAATTTCCCATCGACCGTCCTGAACACGTAAAGGAATAAGCCGCCCGCAAATAAAACCTACCATCTTGCTTCAGGAACCATCTCAAGCAGAATCAAGACTTTCACATCCACAACACTTGATTTTATGTTACCATTGTCTGTCATTATGTGTAGATGAGAGGGTGAATATGCAATGCTGATCCCAGTCGTTTCTGGCGAGACAAGTCTCCACTCTCGTCTCGTTCAGTGAGTTCTTTTTTCTGTACCCGCTGAGGAAATTAGTGCCATTAGCAGTATTTATAATGCCTTGAACCACAGCTTTAATTTCTGCATATCCATTTTCTTGGTATCTTACTGCAATTAAGAAGACAAGTTGTGGGTGGCATTAAATAAGAACTACGACCACTATAGAGAAGTTGTGGGTGGCATAAAATAAGAGCTACGACCACTACAAAAGTTGTGGGTGGCATTAAATAAGAGCTACGACCACTACAGAGAAGTTGTGGGTGGCATTAAATAAGAACTACGACCACTACAGAGAAGTTGTGGGTGGCATTAAATAAGAGCTACGACCACTACAGAGAAGTTGGGGGTGGCATTAAATAAGAGCTACGACCTCTACAGAGAAGTTGTGGGTGGCATAAAATAAGAGCTACGACCTCTACAGAGAAGTTGTGGGTGGCATAAAATAAGAGCTACGACCACTACAGAGAAGTTGTGGGTGGCATTAAATAAGAGCTACGACCACTACAGAGAAGTTGTGGGTAGCATTAAATAAGAACTACGACCACTACAGAGAAGTTGTGGGTGGCATTAAATAAGAGCTACGACCACTACAGAGAAGTTGTGGGTGGCATTAAATAAGAGCTATGACCAGTACAGAGAAGTTGTGGGTGGCATGAGCTACGACCACTACAGAGAAGTAAGAGCTACGACCACTACAGAGAAGTTGTGGGTGGCATAAAATAAGAGCTACGACCTACTACAGAGAAGTTGTGGGTGGCATTAAATAAGAGCTACGACCACTACAGAGAAGTTGTGGGTGGCATTAAATAAGAACTACGACCACTACAGAGAAGTTGTGGGTGGCAAAAATAAGAGCTACGACCACTACAGAGAAGTTGTGGGTGGCAATAAATAAGAGCTACGACCACTACAGAGAAGTTGTGGGTGGCATTAAATAAGAACTGCGACCACTACAGAGAAGTTGTGGGTGGCATTAAATAAGAACTGCGACCACTACAGAGAAGTTGTGGGTGGCATTAAATAAGAACTACGACCACTACAGAGAAGTTGTGGGTGGCATTAAATAAGAACTACGACCACTACAGAGAAGTTGTGGGTGGCATTAAATAAGAACTACGACCACTACAGAGAAGTTGTGGGTGGCATTAAATAAGAACTACGACCACTACAGAGAAGTTGTGGGTGGCATTAAATAAGAGCTACGACCACTACAGAGAAGTTGTGGGTGGCATTAAATATGAACTACGACCACTACAGAGAAGTTGTGGGTGGCATTAAATAAGAGCTACGACCACTACCGAGAAGTGGGTGGCATTAAATAAGAGCTACGACCACTAAAGAGAAGTTGTGGGTAGCATTAAATAAGAACTACGACCACTACAGAGAAGTTGTGGGTGGCATTAAATAAGAACTACGACCACTACAGAGAAGTTGTGGGTGGCATTAAATAAGAGCTACGACCACTACAGAGAAGTTGTGGGTGGCATAAAATAAGAACTACGACCACTACAGAGAAGTTGTGGGTGGCATTAAATAAGAACTACGACCACTACAGAGAAGTTGTGGGTGGCATTAAATAAGAACTACGACCACTACAGAGAAGTTGTGGGTGGCATTAAATAAGAGCTACGACCACTACAGAGAAGTTGTGGGTGGCATTAAATAAGAACTACGACCACTACAGAGAAGTGGGTGGCATTAAATAAGAACTACGACCACTACAGGGAAGTTGAGGGTGGCATTAAATAAGAGCTACGACCACTACAGAGAAGTTGTGGGTGGCATTAAATAAGAACTACGACCACTACAGAGAAGTTGTGGGTGGCATAAAATAAGAACTACGACCACTACAGAGAAGTTGTGGGTGGCATTAAATAAGAGCTACGACCACTACAGAGAAGTTGTGGGTGGCATTAAATAAGAGCTACGACCACTACAGAGAAGTTGTGGGTGGCATTAAATAAGAACTACGACCACTACAGAGAAGTTGTGGGTGGCATTAAATAAGAACTACGACCACTACAGAGAAGTTGTGGGTGGCATTAAATAAGAACTACGACCACTACAGAGAAGTTGTGGGTGGCATTAAATAAGAGCTACGACCACTACAGAGAAGTTGTGGGTGGCATTAAATAAGAGCTACGACCACTACAGAGAAGTTGTGGGTGGCATTAAATAAGAGCTACGACCACTACAGAGAAGTTGTGGGTGGCATTAAATAAGAACTACGACCACTACAGAGAAGTTGTGGGTGGCATTAAATAAGAGCTACGACCACTACAGAGAAGTTGTGGGTGGCATTAAATAAGAACTACGACCACTACAGAGAAGTTGTGGGTGGCATTAAATAAGAACTACGACCACTACAGAGAAGTTGTGGGTGGCATTAAATAAGAGCTACGACCACTACAGAGAAGTTGTGGGTGGCATTAAATAAGAGCTACGACCACTACAGAGAAGTTGTGGGTGGCATTAAATAAGAACTGCGACCACTACAGAGAAGTTGTGGGTGGCATTAAATAAGAACTACGACCACTACAGAGAAGTTGTGGGTGGCATTGAATAAGAACTACGACCACTACAGAGAAGTTGTGGGTGGCATTAAATAAGAACTACGACCACTACAGAGAAGTTGTGGGTGGCATTAAATAAGAACTACGACCACTACAGAGAAGTTGTGGGTGGCATTAAATAAGAACTACGACCACTACAGAGAAGTTGTGGGTGGCATAAAATGAGAACTACGACCACTACAGAGAAGTTGTGGGTGGCATTAAATAAGAACTACGACCACTTCAGAGAAGTTGTGGGTGGCATTAAATAAGAACTACGACCACTACAGAGAAGTTGTGGGTGGCATTAAATAAGAACTACGACCACTTCAGAGAAGTTGTGGGTGGCATTAAATAAGAACTACGACCACTACAGAGAAGTTGTGGGTGGCATTAAATAAGAACTACGACCACTACAGAGAAGTTGTGGGTGGCATTAAATAAGAACTACGACCACTACAGAGATTCTTCTGATTTACATTTACTTTCCTCAAAGCCTTAATTTTAAAAATAAATTCACTATAATAAACTAAGCATCACTGGCAAACTGATACTGATTTTCCTAGTGAGTTAACTTTTAACTTCATAACTATAATATAACCTTTAACATCATGACAAAAATGTTAACTGGGCAATATAAAATATCTTGTAACACCACTAAGATCATATCAATGATAAATATTTTTATTAACTTCCACCTTATAGGAAAATTATAAATATTTAAAAATATACGAAAAAAAGGGGGAACGCTAAGTTATAACTTTGGACATTAGTCTATCTGATAAAAATTGAGGCGCAGTTGACAGTCAAGTGAGCGCACAACTTTGCTCTCAACCACAGTCACATCTACAGTATAATATATTCTACAAATTTATTCCGGATGATGTCTAGAGGCGCCTCAATCTAGTGCAAAAAAATACAAACCATACCATGGGTGGGGTTAAAACCCGCGACCAATCATAAAACTCCAGACCGACGCGTTAGCCACTGGGGCAGCTGGCTACAAATGAGTCATCCAGCTAGGTATATTTATTCACCATAGGAAGGATAGCATAGGCCACCACTGTGACCACAAATACAAGTTTTTACAGACCAATCTCCAGCTAGCGTGGCCGTGACGAACTCTAGCTCAAGTCCCCTCAAAGCCGTCAATATGACTCAAGAAATCGCAATGACACTGTGCAGTAGAGAAGCAAAGTGTTCTGTAGAGCTACATGTGATATGCATAGCAGCACAGTGCTCTTTAGAGCAGCATGATGCTCTGAGGAGCTGCACGGTGCTCTGTAGAGCAGCACAGTCCTCTGTAGAGCAGCACGGTTCTCTGTAGAGGAGCATGGTGCTCTGTAGAACAGCATGGTGCTCTGTAGAGCAGCATGGTGCTCTGTAGAGGAGCATGGTGCTCTATAGAGCAGCATGGTGCTCTGTAGAGCAGCATGGTGCTCTGTAGAGCAGCATGGTGCTCTGTAGAGCAGCATGGTGCTCTGTAGAGCAGCATGACGTTTTGTAGAGCAGCATGACGTTTTATAGAGCAGCATGACATTTTGTAGAGCAGCATAGAGGCATTGTGCTCTGTAGAGTAGTATAATGCTCTTTAGAGCAGTAAGATTTTTTGCAGAGCAGGATAAAGGCATTGCACTTGTTAGAGCAGCATCGAGGCACTGTGATCTATAGAGCAGCATGCAGGCATTATGTTCCACAGAGCAGCATACAGGCATTATGTTATACTGAGCAGCATAGAGGCATTGTTACACAGAGCAGCATACAGGCATTGTACTCTATAGTGCAGCATATATGCCGAGTTATGCTGTGCTGGGGTCGAGTCACCGCTCCTGGCCCGCCTCTTCATCCACAGTCTCCATTATTATTGGTGTTGTGCCTTGCGGGCACTATCGTACCTACTCTTGAAGTTCTGTAATGTGTTGCCTCTAGTACGTCACTATCTAACTTCTCATTATTTACCACCTGAGATTGAAAAAGTATTTCCTAACATTCCTGTGGCTCACCTGTGTCTTTTCTTTTCCATCTATGACCCCATATTTGCTCTGTTACAATGCCTCCAAATATCTTTTATGTCGTAATCATGTCCCCTCTAATCCTTCTTTTGTTTAAAGTCATCAAGGTTCAGTTCCTTTATTCTCTCTTTATTACTCAGTTTCCGCAGCTCTGGGACTAGTCTTGTAGCAAACTTTTGGACCTTTCTAATTTTCCTGCGCTCCTCTTGGGGGTGTAGGGTCGGTGATGGTGCTGCTGTATACACCATGATGGTGCTGCTGTATACACCATGATACACCTAACATATGTCATGTAGTGATCCAGGTAAAAAGCACTTCTGTCATTAACCAGCCTCGCATATGTTGCAGATGTTCATTGTGTGTACCACTGGCGATATGTTGGTTGTTACGTTCACTCTTAGAGGGATAGCTGCAGTTTGTCACCTCTTAGAGGGCTAGCTGTAGTTTGTCACCTCTTAGACGGCTAGCTGTAGTTTGTCACCTCTTAGAAGGATAGCTGTAGTTTGTCACCTCTTAGAGGGATAGTTGCAGTTTGTTACCTCTTAGAAGGATAGCTGCAGTTTGTCACCTCTTAGAGGGATAGCTGCAGTTTGTCACCTCTTAGAGGGATAACTGCAGTTGGTCACTTCTAAAACTGCATTTCGCATCTGGTCGCTTCTCTCCATCGCCAATTTTCATGACCTTGCTCTTGCTAGGGTTTAACTCTAGTAACCACTTGTTTGATCACTCATGCTGTTTGTCCATGTCTACATGTATTCTCTCTTATCTTTATCTCTTTGTATTTTTCTCATTAGTTTTACGTCATCAACTAACAATGACAGAGAAGTCAATCCCCTCTGGCAGGTCATTCACTTATGTTAAGGATAACGAAGGTCCTAAAATTGACCCTTGGGGTGCCACACTTATTACATTTTCCGATCCTGAAACATCTGCGTCAAACCATCACCCTCTGTTACTGGTCATGTTTACCTTGATCCACTGTAGGACTTTGCTTGGTATCCATAAGTTCTGCTCTACTCTGTAAACCGACCTCAAGTGGAGTAGTGTCAAAATCTTTCCTATAGTCCAAGAAGATACAGTCAACCCATCCTTGTCTCTCGCTTAGATTCATTCTGTCGAATTCCTGTAGGTTAGTGAGGCTGGACTAAGTCACTAAATCCATGCCAATAGTTTGGGCAGTATATACGTTGCTGATACCGTGGCCTGGTGGCAGAAGCTCTCGCTCCACACGGTGAGGGTACGGGTTCGATTCCCGGCGAAGGAGTGGAAACATTGGACGTGTTTCCTTACACCAATTGTGTATGTTCACCCATCAATAAAATGGGTACCTGGGTGTTAGTTGATCGGTGTGGGTGACATCCTGGGACAAAACTGACATAATTTACCCGAAATGCTCAACATAACAAGAGACTTTCTATATAGTAGTATGTCACTGATGTCAGCTATGGTCTGTATACCTTGTACATGTAGTTAATGAAATTATTATTATTATTATTATTATTATTATTATTATTATTATTATTATTATTATTATTATTATTATTATACTGGCCTGTGAATCTGTGCCTCTTGTCTGTCCTCCTGCTTATATAGTGGGATCATTTTTACAATTTTTTCAGCTCCCACTTAAATTTCCCATCTCCAGGGATATGTTGCAGATCGTTGCTATTTAGCTCCTCCTCCATTTTTCTTATACAGAGCAAAGTGTTGTCAAGGCATCTGATGTATCTAACTCTCTCAGTAATTTCATTACTTCTTTGATACGCGAGTTCTATTCAGTATGTGCTGATTAGCTCTTTCAACGTTGCATTATGCCACCTCCCTATTTCCTCAGTGCATACCTCCTGAAATCTTCTCCTTAATTCCTCTCTCATCAATCTCATTACATGGTATTTTACAGTCATCTTCTTTATGTGCCCGTCGAGTAATTTGGGCTCTCATTTGGTGTTGCTTCTCTCTCTCTCTCTCTCTCTCTTTCATGTGTATATATATATATATGTGTGTGTGTGTGTGTGTGTGCTCACCTATTTGTTCTCGCCTATTTGTGGTTGCAGGGGTCGAGACATAGTACCTGGCCCCGCCTCTTCACTGATCGCTACTAGGTCCTCTGTCTTCCTGCTCCATGAGCTTTCTCATACCTCGTCTTAAAATTATGTATGGTTCCTGCCTTCACTACGTCACTTGCCAGACTATTCCACTTCCTGAGAACTCTATGATTGAAGAATTACTTCCTAACATCCCTTTGACTCATCTGAATCCAGTTTCTAATTGTGACCCCTTGTTTCTGTGTCCCTTATCTGTAACATCTTGTCTCTGTCTACCTTGCCAATTCCTCGCAGTAGTTTGAATGTCGTTATCTTGTCTCCCCTAACCCTCCTGTCCTCCAGTGCCATCAGGCCGATTTCCCTTAACCTTTTTTCGTAAGACATTCCTCTTACCTCCGGAACTAGCTTTGTTGCAAAATTTTGCACTTTCTCGAATTTCTTGACGTGCTTGACCAGGTGTGGGTTCCAAACTGGTGCTGCATACTCCAATATGGGCCTGACGTACACTGTGTAGAGTCTTGAACGATTCCTTACTGAGGTATCGGAACTCTATTCATAGGTTTGCCAGGCGCCCATACGCAGTAGTAGTTATCTGGTTTATGTGCACCACAGGAGTTGTGCTCGGTATTATACTCACCCCAAGATCTTTTTCCTTGAATGAGGTTTGCAGTCTTTGGCCACCTAAACTATACTCTGCCTGCGTTTTCTTTGCCCTTCCCCGATCTTCATGGCCTTGCATTTGGCGGGGTTAAATTCAAGAAGTCAGTTGCTGGACCAGGCTTGTAGCCTGTCCAGGTCGCTTTGTAGTCCTACCTTATCCTCGTCCGATTTAATTCTCCTCATTAACTTTACATCAGCTGCAAACGGGGACACTTCTGAGTTTATCCCTTCCGTTATGTCATTCACATATACCAAAAACAGCACTGATCCTAGGACTGACCCCTTGTGGAACCCCGCTAGTCACAGGCGACCATTCTGACACCTAGGTACATACCATGACTCATTGGTGCCTCCCTGTCAGAAATTCTCTAATCCATTGCAGTGCCTTTCCTTTCTTAAAAATTGGGACTACATTTGCTATCTTCAAGACCTCAGGTAGTTGCCCAGTTTCAGTGGATGTGTTGAAGATCTTTGTTAGTGGCACACACAGCATCTCTGCTCCCTCTCTAAAGACCCACGGAGAGATGTCCGGTCCCACCGCCTTTGAGATATCAAGTTCACAAAGCTTCTTCACCTCCTCTGTTGTATGTATTTCATCCAGCACTTGTTGGTATATCTCTTGTTGGTGTACCTCCCTATTCTGACTTCCTGGAGTCCTTCCTGTCTCCACTGTAAATGCTTCTTTATATCTCATATTGAGCTCCTCATATACTTCTTGGTCGTTTCTTGTGAACTCCCCACGTTCCTTCTTCAGCCTGATTGCCTGGTCATTGACTGCTATTTTCCTCCTGATGTGGCTAAACAACAGCTTCGAGTCAGAGACGACTTTCGATGCTATGTCGTTCTCGCATTGTCGCTGAGCCTCCCTTCTTATCTGTGTATATTTGTTTCTGGCGCTTCGGCTAATCTCTCTATTTTCCTGTGTCCTTTGTCTTCTGTACTTTTTCCATTCTTCAGTGAACCAATGACTCGTTCTTGTCTTCCCATTATTTCTGTTACCCTTGGGAACAAACCTCTCCCCTGCCTCCTTGCATTTTGTTGTCACAGTCCATCATTTCTTTTACTGGTTTTCCATGAAATACAGTTTCTAATTCATCACATTGCAAATATAAACTTACATTATGACAAACTTATTGAACAATAGTTGCAAGAATTTGGGCTCAAGAAAAGCTAAATATATATTCCATGTAAACTGCGTGAAAGTTACAGAAAACTTGGGTATCGTCCATATCTATTGCAAACAATAAAGCGTCTTAAATGTACCTGTGGTAGATCCTGTGTATAGGTAACTCTCCAAACAGTACAAATGAACCCTTACAGAGACGACAGTCAATTACAATGTGTTTAGTCCATCAATCAAGACTGAGAGACTGATTACTTCAAACACCTTCTCATTTCCCACAATTCATCTCTGCATTGGACTGAAGATGTCACGGGCTGAAGGAACAAGTGTGTTATTTACCAACTTGTCGGTCTTCTGTACCATTTATCTTGCAATAAAATAGAAGACAGGAGAGTTAAATACCTGGTGGTCACAGGAGGAGAGTTGAATACCTGGTGGTCACAGGAGGAGAGTTGAATACCTGGTAGTCACAGGAGAGTTAAATACCTGGTAGTCACAGGAGGAGAGTTGAATACCTGGTTGTCACAGGAGGAGAGTTGAATACCTGGTAGTCACAAGAGAAGAGTTGAATACCTGGTAGTCACAAGAGAAGAGTTGAATACCTGGCAGTCACAAGAGACCTGGTAGTCACAGGAGGAGAGTTGAATACCTGGTAGTCACAGGAGGAGAGTTGAATACCTGGTAGTCACAGGAGGAGAGTTGAATACCTGGTAGTCACAGGAGGAGAGTTGAATACCTGGTAGTCACAGGAGGAGAGTTGAATACCTGGTAGTCACAGGAGGAGAGTTGAATACCTGGTAGTCACAGGAGGAGAGTTGAATACCTGGTAGTCACAGGAGGAGAGTTGAATACCTGGTAGTCACAGGAGGAGAGTTGAATACCTGGTAGTCACAGGAGGAGAGTTGAATACCTGGTAGTCACAGGAGGAGAGTTGAATACCTGGTAGTCACATACACTCAGGTCCTAGTTCCCTGCACACAGGTTAATGTCCTGCCACATTACGTTTGCTTTAAAAATGCGGCTTCTGTTGGAAACTTCAATTACAGCAAAAGGGAAGTCATTGTGCCTCGTACTAGTCACTCTTACATCGCCTTCCAATTCAGAATAATTTAAGTCACCTCTCCCTCCCCCTTCCCCCCTGCTCCCCATCTCCCCTTTCCCCTTTCCCCTTACCTCTTCCCCCTTCCCAACCTCACCACTAAATATTCATGTGTCATAATGGTGCCAACATTTACGTTACAACTGAAAATACTGTTGTATGTCTCTCTTTATTATTCAGCTCTCGCTTCATTCTGCTCCCCAACGTTTCCGTAAAAATTCATGTAATCAGTGCATATAACTTTATGGAGCGTGCACTTAGCGAAGAGCACAGCCGCAGCTGTTGATAAATACAAGCTTAAAAGCCCAGTCACTTTCATCACACT
This sequence comes from Cherax quadricarinatus, assembly GCF_038502225.1. Lineage (NCBI taxonomy): Eukaryota > Metazoa > Arthropoda > Malacostraca > Decapoda > Parastacidae > Cherax > Cherax quadricarinatus. The sequence goes on from NC_091335.1 coordinate 29,718,163, forward strand.
TATCACCCTCACCATAAAACCTCTTGTCAATGTTCCATCTGACGATGTAAGAGTCTGGAAGGAACCCTCAGTAGGAGGCGACTGTCCCTGTGATAATCCAGGCAGCTCCTCCTACACCTTTGTCGCTAATCTCTCCTTTATTCACCTCCCTTCCATCTCTGCATTCCGTCCATCTTCTCCTCACTCGCTTTCATCCTCTCCCTGCCTCCCTGTTACTCTCCCTGCCTCCCTGTTACTCTCACTGCTTTCCTGTTACTCTCACTGCTTTCCTGTTACTCTCACTGCTTCCCTGTTACTCTCACTGCTTCCCTGTTACTCTCACTGCTTCCCTATTACTCTCCCTGCCTCCCGGCCTCCCTGCTACTCTCCATGATTCACTATTACTCTCCCTGCCGCCCTGCTACTCTCCCTGTTCAACTATTGCTCTCCCTGCCTCACTGCTACTCTCCCTGATTCACTATTACTCTCCCTGCTACTCTCCCTGCCTCCCTGTTAATCTCCCTGCCTCCCTGTTACTCTCCCTGCCTCCCTGTTACTCTCACTGCTTCCCTGTTACTCTCCCTGCTTCCCTGTTACTCTCACTGCTTCCCTGTTACTCTCACTGCTTCCCTGTTACTCTCCCTGCCTCCCTGCTACTATCACTGCTTCCCTGTTACTCTCACTCCCTCCCTGTTACTCTCACTGCTTCCATGTTACTCTCCCTGCCTCACTATTACTCCCCCTGCCTCACTGCTACTCTCCCTGATTCACTATTACTCTCCCTGCCTCACTGCTACTCTCCCTGCCTCACTATTAATCTCCCTGCCTCCCTGCTACTCACTGATTCACTATTACTTTCCCTGCCTCCCTGCTACTCTCCCTGATATAATATTACTCTCCCTGCCTCCCTACTACTCTCCCTGCCTCCCTGCTACTCTCCCTGATTAACTATTACTCTCCCTGCCTCCCTACTACTCTCCCTGCCTTCCTCCCTACTACTCTCCCTGCCTTCCTCCATACTACTATCCCTGCCTTCCTCCCTACTACTCTCCCTGCTTCCCTGTTACTCTCCCTGCTTCCCTGTTACTCTCCCTGCCTCACTGTTATTCTCCCTGCTTCCCTGTTACTCTCCCTGCTTCCCTGTTACTCTCCCTGCTTCCCTGTTACTCTCCCTGCTTCCCTGTTACTCTACCTGCTTAACTGTTACTCTCCCTGCTTCACTGTTACTCTCCCTGTTACTCTCCCTGCTTCTCTGTTACTCTCCCTGCCTCACTGTTGCTCTCCCTGCTTCCCTGTTACTCTCCCTGCTTCCCTGTTACTCTCCCTGCTTCCCTGTTACTCTCCCTGCTTCCCTGTTACTCTCCCTGCTTCCCTGTTACTCTCCCTGCTTCCCTGTTACTCTCCCTGCTTCACTGTTACTCTCTCTGCTTCTCTGTTACTCTCCCTGCCTTACTGTTACTCTCCCTGCTTCTCTGTTACTCTCCCTGCCTCCCTGTTACCCTCCCTGCCTCACTGTTACTCTCCCTGCCTCGCTGTTACTCTCCCTGCTTCCCTGTTACTCTCCCTGCTTTCCTGTTACTCTCCCTGCCTCACTGTTACTCTCCCTGCTTCCCTGTTCCTCTCCCTGCTTCGCTGTTACTCTCCCTGCTTCACAGTTACTCTCCCTGCCTCATTGTTACTCTCCCTGCCTCACTGTTACTCTCCCTGCTTCCCTGTTACTCTCCCTGCTTCCCTGTTACTCTCCCTGCTTCTCTGTTACTCTCCCTGCCTTACTGTTACTCTCCCTGCTTCTCTGTTACTCTCCCTGCCTCCCTGTTACCCTCCCTGCCTCCCTGTTACTCTCCCTGCCTCACTGTTACTCTCCCTGCTTCCCTGTTGCTCTCCCTGCCTCCCTGTTACTTTCCCTGCCTCCCTGTTACTCTCCCTGCCTCGTTGTTACTCTCCCTGCCTCACTGTTACTCTCCCTGCCTCACTGTTACTCTCCCTGCCTCTCTGCTATTCTCCCTGATTCACTATTACTCTCCCTGCATCACTGCTACTCTCCCTGATTCACTATTGCTCTCCCTACCTCCTTGCTACTCTCCCTGCTTCCCTGTTACTCCCCCTGCCTCACTGCTACTCTCCCTGATTCACTATTACTCTCCCTGCCTCCCTGCGACTCTCCCTGATTAACTATTACTCTCCCTGCCCCCTGCTACTCTCATTGCTTCCTTGCTACTCTCCCTGCCTCACTGCTACTCTCCCTGATTCACTATTACTCTCCCTGCCTCCATGTTATTCTCCTTGCCTCCCTGTTGCTCTCCCTGCCTCACTATTACTTCCCCTGCCTCACTGCTACTCTCCCTGATTCACTATTACTCCCCCAGCCTTACTGCTACTCTCCCTGCCTCACTATTACTCTCCCTGCCTCCCTATTACTCTCCCTGCCTCCATACTACTCTCCCTGCCTCATTGCTGCTCTCACTGCTTCCCTGTTACTCTCCCTGCTTCCCTGTTACTCTCCCTGCCTCAATGTTATTCTCCCTGCTTCTCTGTTACTCTCCCTGCTTCCTTGTTACTCTCCCTGCTTCACTACTACTCTCCCTGCTTCCCTGTTATTCTCCCTGCTTTCCTGTTACTCTCCCTGCTTTCCTGTTACACTCCCTGCTTCCCTGTTACTCTCCCTGCTTCGCTGTTACTCTCCCTGCCTCACAGCTACTCTCCCTGCCTCACTGTTACTCTCCCTGTCTCACTGTTACTCTCCCTGCTTCCCTGTTACTCTCCCTGCTTCCCTGTTACTCTCCCTGCTTCTCTGTTGCTCTCCCTGCCTCTTTGTTACTCTCCCTGCCTCACTGCTACTCTTACTGATTCACTATTACTCTCCCTGCCTCCCTGCGACTCTCCCTGATTCACTATTACCCTCCCTGCCCCCCTGCTACTCTCCCTGCCTCCCTGTTATTCTCCCTGCCTCCCTGTTACTCTCCCTGCCTCACTATTACTCCCCCTGCCTCACTGCTACTCTCCCTGATTCACTATTACTCTCCCTGCCTCACTGCTACTCTCCTTGAATCACTATTACTCTCCCTGCATCCCTGTTATTCTCGCTGCCTCACTGTTACTCTCCCTACCTCACTATTACTCCCCCTGCCTCACTGCTACTCTCCCTGATTCACTATTACTCTCCCTGCCTCACTGCTACTCTCCCTTCCTCATTATTAATCTCCCTGCCTCCCTGCTACTCTCACTGATTCACTATTACTCTCCCTGCCTCCCTGCTACTCTCCCTGATTCACTATTACTCTTCCTGCCTCCCTACTACTCTCCCTGCCTCCCTACTACTCTCCCTGCCTCACTGCTACTCTCCCTGCTCCCCTGTTACTCTCCCTGCTTCCCTGTTACTCTCCCTGCTTCACTGCTACTCTTCCTGTTACTCTCCCTGCTTCCCTGTTATTCTCCCTGCCTCACTGTTACTCTCCCTGCCTCACTGTTATTCTCCCTGCCTCACTGTTACTCTCCCTGCTTTCCTGTTACTCTCCCTGCTTTCCTGTTATTCTCTTTGCTTTCCTGTTACTCTCCCTGCTTCCCTGTTACTCTTCCTACCTCCCTGTTACTCTCCCTGCCTCCCTGTTACTCTCCCTGCCTCACTGTTACTCTCCCTGCTTCCCTGTTACTCCCCCTGCTTCTCTGTTACTCTCCCTGCTTCCCTGTTACTCTCCCTGCTTCACTGCTTCTCTCCCTGTTACTCTCCATGCTTTCCTGTTATTCTCCCTGCTTTCCTGTTACTCTCCCTGCTTCCCTGTTACTCTCCCTGCCTCCCTGTTACTCTCCCTGCCTCCCTGTTACTCTTCCTGCCTCGTTGTTACTCTCCCTGCCTCGTTGTTACTCTCCCTGCCTCACTGTTACTCTCCCTGCTTCACTGTTACTCTCCCTGCCTCCCTGTTACTCTTCCTGCCTCCCTGTTACTCTCCTTGCCTCCCTGTTACTCTCCCTGCCTCCATGTTACTCTCCCTGCTTCCCTGTTACTCTCCCTGCCTCCCTGTTAATCTCCCTGCCTCTCTGCTATTCTCCCTGATTCACTATTACTCTCCCTGCATCACTGCTACTCTCCCTGATTCACTTTTGCTCTCGCTACCTCCTTGCTACTCTCCCTGCTTCCCTGTTACTCTCCCTGCCTCACTGCTACTCACCCTGATTCACTATTTCTCTCCCTGCCTCCCTGCGACTCTCCCTGATTCACTATTACTCTCCCTGCCCCCATGCTACTCTCATTGCTTCCTTGCTACTCTCCCTGCCTCACTGCTACTCTCCCTGAATCACTATTACTATCCCTGCCTCCCTGTTATTCTCCCTGCCTCCCTGTTACTCTCCCTGCCTCACTATTACTCCCTCTGCCTCACTGCTACTCTCCCTGATTCACTATTACTCTCCCTGCCTCACTGCTACTCTCCCTTCCTCACTATTAATCTCCCTGCCTCCCTGCTACTCTTACTGATTCACTATTACTCTCCCTGCCTCCCTACTACTCTCCCTGTCTCCCTACTACTCTCCCTGCCTCACTGCTACTCTCCCTGCTCCCCTGTTACTCTCCCTGCTTCCCTGTTACTCTCCCTGCCTCACTGTTATTCTCCCTGCTTCTCTGTTACTCTCCCTGCTTCACTGCTACTCTCCCTGTTACTCTCCCTGCTTCCCTGTTATTCTCCTTGCCTCACTGTTACTCTCCCTGCCTCACTGTTATTCTCCCTGCCTCACTGTTACTCTCCCTGCTTTCCTGTTACTCTCCCTGCTTTCCTGTTATTCTCCCTGCTTTCCTGTTACTCTCCCTGCTTCCCTGTTCCTCTCTCTGCTTCCCTGTTACACTCCCTGCCTCACTGTTACTCTCCGTGCTTCCCTGTTACTCTCCCTGCTTCTCTGTTACTCTCCCTGCCTCACTGTTACTCTCCTTGCTTCCCTCTTGCTCTCCCTGCCTCCCTGTTAGTCTCCCTGCTTCCCTGTTACTCTCCCTGCCTCCATGTTACTCTCCCTGCCTCCCTGTTACTCTCCCTGCCTCCCTGTTACTCTCCCTGCTTCCCTGTTACTCTCCCTGCCTCCCTGTTACTCTCCCTGCCTCCCTGTTATTCTCCCTGCCTCCATGTTACTCTCCCTGCCTCCCTGTTACTCTCCCTGCCTCCCTGTTACTCTCCCTGCCTCCCTGTTACTCTCCCTGCTTCCCTGTTCCTCTCTCTGCTTCCCTGTTACTCTCCCTGCTTCCCTGTTACTCTCCCTGCTTCCCTGTTACTCTCCCTGCTTCCCTGTTACTCTCCTTGCTTCCCTGTTACTCTCCCTGCTTCCCTGTTACTCTCCCTGCCTCCCTGTTATTCTCCCTGCCTCCATGTTACTCTCCCTGCCTCCCTGTTACTCTCCCTGCCTCCCTGTTACTCTCCCTGCCTCCCTGTTACTCTCCCTGCCTCCCTGTTACTCTCCCTGCTTCACTGCTACTCTCCCTACCTCCCTGTTACTCTCCCTGCCTCCCTGTTACTCTCCCTGCTTCTCTGCTATTCTCCCTGATTCACTATTACTCTCCCTGCATCACTGCTACTCTCCCTGTTTCACTTTTGCTCTCCCTACCTCCTTGCTACTCTCCCTGCTTCCCTGTTACTCTCCCTGCCTCACTGCTACTCTCCCTGATTCACTATTACTCTCCCTGCCTCCCTGCGACTCTCCCTGATTCACTATTACTCTCCCTGCCCCCCTGCTACTCTCATTGTTTCCTTGCTACTCTCCCTGCCTCACTGCTACTCTCCCTGATTCACTATTACTATCCCTGCCTCACTATTACCCCCCCTTGCCTCACTGCTACTCTCCCTGATTCACTATTACTCTCCCTGCCTCACTGCCACTCTCCCTGCCTCACTATTACTCTCCCTGCCTCCCTGCTACTCTCCCTGATTCACTATTACTCTCCCTGCCTCCCTACTACTCTCCCTGCCTCCCTGCTACTTTCCCTGATTCACTATTACTCTCCCTGCCTCCCTGCTACTCTCTCTGATTCACTACTACTCTCCCTGCCTCCCTGCTACTCTCCCTGATTCACTATTACTCTCCCTGCCTCCCTACTACTCTCCCTGCCTCCCTACTACTCTCCCTGCCTCACTGCTACTCTCCCTGCTTCCCTGTTACTCTCGCTCCTTCCCTGTTACTCTCCTTGTCTCACTGTTATTCTCCCTGCTTCCCTGCTACTCTCCCTGCTTCCCTGTTACTCTCCCTGCTTCACTGTTACTCTCCCTGTTACTCTCCCTGCTTCCCTGTTACTCTCCCTGCCTCACTGTTACTCTTCCTGCCTCATTGTTATTCTCCCTGCCTCATTGTTACTCTCCCTGCTTTCCTGTTACTCTCCCTGCTTTCCTGTTACGCTCCCTGCTTCCCTGTTACTCTCCCTGCTCCCCTGTTACTCTCCCTGCTTCCCTGTTACTCTCCCTGCTTCACTGTTACTCTCCCTGCTTCCCTGTTACTCTCCCAGCTTCGCTGTTACTCTCCCTGCTTCTCTGTTACTCTCCCTGCCTCACTGTTACTCTCCCTGCCTCACTGTTACTCTCCCTGCTTCCCTATTACTCTCCCTGCTTTCCTGTTACTCTCCCTGCTTTCCTGTTACTCTCCCTGCCTCACTGTTACTCTCCCTGCTTCCCTGTTACTCTCCCTGCTTCCCTGTTACTCTCCCTGCTTCGCTGTTACTCTCCCTGCCTCACGGTTACTCTCCCTGCCTCACTGTTACTCTCTCTGCCTCACTGTTACTCTCCCTGCTTCTGTTACTCTCCCTGCTTCTGTTACTCTCCCTGCCTCACTGTTACTCTCCCTGCTTCCCTGTTACTCTCCCTGCCTCCCTGTTACCCTCTCTGCCTCCCTGTTACTCTCCCTGCCTCACTGTTACTCTCCCTGCTTGCCTATTGCTCTCCCTGCCTCCCTGCCTCCCTGTTACTCTCCCTGCCTCCCTGTTACTCTCCCTGCCTCCCTGTTACTCTACCTGCCTCCCTGTTACTCTCCCTGCCTCACTGTTACTCTCCCTGCCTCTCTGTTACTCTCCCTGCTTGCCTATTGCTCTCCCTGCCTCCCTGCCTCCCTGTTACTCTCCCTGCCTCCCTGTTACTCTACCTGCCTCCCTGTTACTCTCCCTGCCTCACTGTTACTCTCCCTGCCTCTCTGTTACCCTCACAGCCTTCATTAATTCAACCAATACTGCCACTGCTTCAACTGTCTAATTAAAATAGTGATAGTTTTTATTTCTGACAGTACAGGGTACGACTTATGAAGACAATAGCTGACATCAATGACATATTATATATGCAGAGTATTTCGGTCAACTTGGGTTAATTTTGTCCCCTCAGGATGACGCTCACCAGTCGACTAATACCCAGGTACCTACGTACTGCTGGGTGAACAGAGACTGCCGGTGTCCTAAGGAGAAACGCGCTTCGTTTATACCAATAGCGGTGATCGAACCACTGACCTCAGTGCATGAGCTAAGTTCGCTACCAATCCAGCTAAAACAGTCTAATTCAACCACAGCTTCTACCGCTTAATTCAGCCACTGCTTCTACTGCTTAATTCATCCACTGCTTCCACCACTTAATTCAACCACTGCTTCTACCGCTTAATTCAACCACTGCTTCCACCGATTAATTCAACCACTGCTTCTACCGCTTAATTCAACCACTGCTTCTACCGCTTAATTCAACCACTGCTTCTACCGCTTAATTCAACCACTGCTTCCACCGCTTAATTCAACCAATGCTTCCACCGCTTAATTCAACCACTGCTTCCACCGCTTAATTCAACCACTGCTTCCACCGCTTAATTCAACCACTGCTTCCACCGCTTAATTCAACCACTGCTTCTACCGCTTAATTCAACCACTGCTTCTACCGCTTAATTCAACCACTCCTTCTACCGCTTAATTCAACCACTGCTTCCACCGCTTAATTCAACCACTGCTTCCACCGCTTAATTCAACCACTGCTTCCACCGCTTAATTCAACCACTGCTTCTACCACTTAATTCAACCAGTGCTTCTACCACTTAATTCAACCACTGCTTCCACCGCTTAATTCAACCACTGCTTCCACCACTTAATTCAACCACTGCTTCCACCACTTAGTTCAACCACTGCTTCCACCACTTAGTTCAACCACTGCTTCTACCACTTAGTTCAACCACTGCTTCCACCACTTAATTCAACCACTGCTTCCACCACTTAGTTCAACCACTGCTTCCACCACTTAGTTCAACGACTGCTTCTACCACTTAGTTCAACCACTGCTTCTACCACTTAGTTCAACCACTGCTTCTACCACTTAATTCAACCACTGCTTCCACCACTTAGTTCAACCACTGCTTCCACCACTTAGTTCAACCACTGCTTCTACCACTTAGTTCAACCACTGCTTCTACCACTTAGTTCAACCACTGCTTCCACCACTTAGTTCAACCACTGCTTCTACCACTTAGTTCAACCACTGCTTCTCATAATCCGTCTTCAGTAATTGCTAGGAAGAAATGAGCTTCTCTTTTTGAAGGTTTGTTCAATATTTTTGTTTTAACGTTTGAAGATGAATCACATGTGTGGAACTGAATCACATGTGTGGAACTGAATCACATGTGTGGAACTGAATCACATGTGTGGAACTGAATCACATGTGTGGAACTGAATCACATGTGTGGAACTGAATCACATGTGTGGAACTGAATCACATGTGTGGAACTGAATCACATGTGTGAACTGAATCACATGTGTGGAACTGAATCACATGTGTGGAACTGAATCACATGTGTGGAACTGAATCACATGTGTGGAACTGAATCACATGTGTGGAACTGAATCACATGTGTGGAACTGAATCACATGTGTGGAACTGAATCACATGTGTGGAGCTGAATCACGTGTGTGGAGCTGAATCACGTGTGTGGAACTGAATCACGTGTGTGGAACTGAATCACGTGTGTGGAACTGAATCACGTGTGTGGAACTGAATCACATGTGTGGAACTGAATCACGTGTGGAACTGAATCACATGTGTGGAACTGAATCACATGTGTGGAACTGAATCACATGTGTGGAACTGAATCACATGTGTGGAACTGAATCACATGTGTGGAACTGAATCACATGTGTGGAACTGAATCACATGTGTGGAACTGAATCACATGTGTGGAACTGAATCACATGTGTGGAACTGAATCACATGTGTGGAACTGAATCACATGTGTGGAACTGAATCACATGTGTGGAACTGAATCACATGTGTGGAACTGAATCACATGTGTGGAACTGAATCACATGTGTGGAACTGAATCACATGTGTGGAGCTGAATCACGTGTGTGCAGCTGAATCACGTGTGTGGAGCTGAATCACGTGTGTGGAACTGAATCACGTGTGTGGAACTGAATCACGTGTGTGGAACTGAATCACGTGTGTGGAACTGAATCACGTGTGTGGAACTGAATCACATGTGTGGAACTGAATCACGTGTGGAACTGAATCACATGTGTGGAACTGAATCACATGTGTGGAACTGAATCACATGTGTGGAACTGAATCACATGTGTGGAACTGAATCACATGTGTGGAACTGAATCACATGTGTGGAACTGAATCACATGTGTGGAACTGAATCACATGTGTGGAACTGAATCACATGTGTGGAACTGAATCACATGTGTGGAACTGAATCACGTGTGTGGAACTGAATCACATGTGTGGAGCTGAATCACGTGTGTGGAACTGAATCACGTGTGTGGAACTGAATCACGTGTGTGGAACTGAATCACGTGTGTGGAACTGAATCACGTGTGTGGAACTGAATCACATGTGTGGAACTGAATCACATGTGTGGAACTGAATCACGTGTGTGGAACTGAATCACGTGTGTGGAACTGAATCACGTGTGTGGAACTGAATCACGTGTGTGGAACTGAATCACATGTGTGGAACTGAATCACGTGTGAGGAACTGAATCACGTGCGGGGAACTGAATCACATATGTGGAACTGAATCACATGTGTGGAACTGAATCACATGTGTGGAACTGAATCACATGTGTGGAACTGAATCACATGTGTGGAACTGAATCACGTGTGTGGAACTGAATTACATGTGTGGAACTGAATTACATGTGTGGAACTGAATCACATGTGTGGAACTGAATCACGTGCGTGGAACTGAATCACGTGTGTGGAACTGAATCACGTGTGTGGAACTGAATCACGTGTGAGGAACTGAATCACATGTGTGGAACTGAATCACGTGTGTGGAACTGAATCACATGTGTGGAACTGAATCACGTGTGTGGAACTGAATCACATGTGTGGAACTGAATCACGTGTGTGGAACTGAATCACATGTGTGGAACTGAATCACGTGTGTGGAACTGAATCACGTGTGTGGAACTGAATCACGTGTGTGGAACTGAATCACATGTGTGGAACTGAATCACATATGTGGAACTGAAATACGTGTGTGGAACTGAATCACGTGTGTGGAACTGAATCACGTGTGTGAAACTGAATCACGTGTGTGGAACTGAATCACGTGTGTGGAACTGAATCACGTGTGTGGAACTGAATCACGTGTGTGGAACTGAATCACGTGTGTGGAACTGAATCACGTGTGTGGAACTGAATCACGTGTGTGGAACTGAATCACGTGTGTGGAACTGAATCACGTGTGTGGAACTGAATCACGTGCGGGGAACTGAATCACATATGTGGAACTGAATCACATGTGTGGAACTGAATCACGTGTGTGGAACTGAATCACGTGTGTGCAACTGAATCACATGTGTGTAACTGAATCACGTGCGGGGAACTGAATCACATATGTGGAACTGAATCACGTGTGCAACTGAATCCCATTTGTGGAACTGAATCACATGTGTGGAACTGAATCACATTTGTGGAACTGAATTACATGTGTGGAACTGAATCACGTGTGTGGAACTGAATCACGTGTGTGGAACTGAATCACGTGTGGAACTGAATCACATGTGTGGAACTGAATCACCTATGTGGAACTGAATCACATGTGTGGAACTGAATCACATGTGTGGAACTGAATCACATATGTGGAACTGAATCACATGTGTGGAACTGAATCACGTGCGGGGAACTGAATCACATATGTGGAACTGAATCACATATGTGGAACTGAATCACATGTGTGGAACTGAATCACATGTGTGGAACTGAATCCCATTTGTGGAACTGAATCACATGTGTGGAACTGAGTCACATATGTGGAACTGAATTACATGTGTGGAACTGAATCACATATGTGGAACTGAATCACATGTGTGGAACTGAATCACATGTGTGGAACTGAATCACATATGTGGAACTGAATCACATGTGTGGAACTGAATCACGTGTGGGGAACTGAATCACATATGTGGAACTGAATCACATGTGTGGAACTGAATCACATGTGTGGAACTGAATCACGTGTGTGGAACTGAATCACGTGTGTGGAACTGAATCACATGTTTGGAACTGAATCACATGTGTGGAACTGAATCACATGTGTGGAACTGAATCTCATATGTGGAACTGAATCACATGTGTGGAACTGAATCACATATGTGGAACTGAATCACATGTGTGGAACTGAATCACATGTGTGGAACTGAATCACATATGTGGAACTGAATCACATGTGTGGAACTGAATCACATGTGTGGAACTGAATCACATGTGTGGAACTGAATCACCTGTGGGGAACTGAATCAAATGTGTGGAACTGAATCACATGTGTGGAACTGACTCACGTGTGGGGAACTAAATCACTTTTGCAATGTTTCACTGGTGTGGCAATGTTTCACTGGTGTGGCAATGTTTCACACGTGTGGTAATGTTTCACTGGTGTGGCAATGTTTCACACGTGTGGTAATGTTTCACTGGTGTGGTAATGTTTCACAGGGGTGGCAATGTTTCACTGATGTGGTAATGTTTCACTGATGTGGTAATGTTTCACTTGTGTGGTAATGTTTCACTGGTGCGGTAATGTTTCCCTGGTGTGGTAATGTTTCACTGGTGTGGTAATGTTTCACTTGTGTGGTAATGTTTCACTGATGTGGTAATGTTTCACTTGTGTGGTAATGTTTCACTGGTGTGGTAATGTTTCACTTGTGTGGTAATGTTTTACTGGTGTGGTAATGTTTCACACGTGTGGTAATGTTTCACTGGTGTGGTAATGTTTCACAGGTGTGGTAATGTTTCACTGGTGTGGTAATGTTTCACTGGTGTGGTAATGTTTCACTGGTGTGGTAATGTTTCACTGGTGTGGTAATGTTTCACTGGTGTGGTAAAGTTTCACTGGTGTGGTAATGTTTCACTGGTGTGGTAATGTTTCACTTGTGTGGTATTGTTTCACTGGTGTGGTAATGTTTCACTGGTGTGGTAATGTTTCACTGGTGTGGTAATGTTTCACTTGTGTGGTAATGTTTCACTGGTGTGGTAATGTTTCACTTGTGTGGTAATGTTTCACTGGTGTGGTAATGTTTCACTGGTGTGGTAATGTTTCACTGGTGTGGTAATGTTTCACTTGTGTGTTAATGTTTCACTTGTGTGGTAATGTTTCACTGGTGTGGTAATGTTTCACTGGTGTGGTAATGTTTCACTGGTGTGGTAATGTTTCACTGGTGTGGTAATGTTTCACTGGTGTGGTAATGTTTCACTGGTGTGGTAATGTTTCACTTGTGTGGTAATGTTTCACTTGTGTGGTAATGTTTCACTGGTGTGGTAATGTTTCACTGGTGTGGTAATGTTTCACTGGTGTGGTAATGTTTCACTGGTGTGGTAATGTTTCACTGGTGTGGTAATGTTTCACTGGTGTGGTAACGTTTCACTTGTGTGGTAATGTTTCACACTTGTGGTAATGTTTCACTGGTGTGGCAATGTTTCACACGTGTGGTAATGTTTCACTGGTGTGGTAATGTTTCACTGGCGTGGCAATGTTTCACTGGTGTGGTAATGTTTCACTTGTGTGGTAATGTTTCACTTGTGTGGTAATGTTTCACTTGTGTGGTAATGTTTCACTGGTGTGGTAATGTTTCACTGGTGTGGTAATGTTTCACTGGTGTGGTAATGTTTCACTTGTGTGGTAATGTTTCACTGGTGTGGTAATGTTTCACTTGTGTGATAATGTTTTACTGGTGTGGTAATGTTTCACTCGTGTGGTAATGTTTCACTGGTGTGGTAATGTTTCACTGGTGTGGTAATGTTTCACTGGTGTGGTAATGTTTCACTGGTGTGGTAATGTTTCACTGGTGTGGTAATGTTTCACTGGTGTGGTAATGTTTCACTGGTGTGGTAATGTTTCACTGGTGTGGTAATGTTTCACTGGTGTGGTAATGTTTCACTTGTGTGGTAATGTTTCACTGGTGTGGTAATGTTTCACTTGTGTGGTAATGTTTCACTGGTGTGGTAATGTTTCACTTGTGTGGTAATGTTTCACTGGTGTGGTAATGTTTCACTGGTGTGGTAATGTTTCACTGGTGTGGTAATGTTTCACTTGTGTGGTAATGTTTCACTTGTGTGGTAATGTTCCACTGATGTGGTAATGTTTCAATGGTGTGGTAATGTTTCACTGGTGTGGTAATGTTTCACTGGTGTGGTAATGTTTCTCTGGTGTGGTAATGTTTCACTTGTGTGGTAATGTTTCACTTGTGTGGTAATGTTTCACTTGTGTGGTAATGTTTCACTTGTGTGGTAATGTTTCACTGGTTTGGTAATGTTTCACTGGTGTGGTAATGTTTCACTGGTGTGGTAATGTTTCACTTGTGTGGTAATGTTTCACTGGTGTGGTAATGTTTCACTGGTGTGGTAATGTTTCACTGGTGTGGTAACGTTTCACTTGTGTGGTAATGTTTCACACTTGTGGTAATGTTTCACTGGAGTGGTAATGTTTCACTGGTGTGGTAATGTTTCACTGGTGTGGTAATGTTTCACTGGTGTGGTAATGTTTCACTGGTGTGGTAATGTTTCACTGGTGTGGTAATGTTTCACTGGTGTGGTAATGTTTCACTGGTGTGGTAATGTTTCACTTGTGTGGTAATGTTTCACTGGTGTGGAAATGTTTCACTTGTGTGGTAATGTTTCACAGGTGTGGTAATGTTTCACTGGTGTTATAATGTTTCACTGGTGTGGTAATGTTTCACTGGTGTGGTAATGTTTCACTGGTGTGGTAATGTTTCACTTGTGTGGTAATGTTTCACTGGTGTGGTAATGTTTCACTGGTGTGGTAATGTTTCACTGGTGTGGTAATGTTTCACTGGTGTGGTAATGTTTCACTGGTGTAGTAATGTTTAACTGGTGTGGTAATGTTTCACTGGTGTGGTAATGTTTCACTTGTGTGGTAATGTTTCACTTGTGTGGTAATGTTTCACTTGTGTGGTAATGTTTCACTGGTGTGGTAATGTTTCACTGGTGTGGTAATGTTTCACTGGTGTGGTAATGTTTCACTGGTGTGGTAATGTTTCACTTGTGTGGTAATGTTTCACTGGTGTGGTAATGTTTCACTGGTGTGGTAATGTGTCACTGTGTGTGGTAATGTTTCACTGGTACTGTGTTTCACTGGTAATGTTTCACACTGTGGTAATGTTTCACTGGTGTGGTAATGTTTCACTGGTGTGGTAATGTTTCACTGGTGTGGTAACGTTTCACTTGTGTGTAATGTTTCACACTTGTGGTAATGTTTCACTGGTGTGGCAATGTTTCACACGTGTGGTAATGTTTCACTGGTGTGGTAATGTTTCACTGGCGTGGCAATGTTTCACTGGTGTGGTAATGTTTCACTTGTGTGGTAATGTTTCACTTGTGTGGTAATGTTTCACTGGTGTGGTAATGTTTCACTGGTGTGGTAATGTTTCACTGGTGTGGTAATGTTTCACTGGTGTGGTAATGTTTCACTGGTGTGGTAATGTTTCACTGGTGTGGTAATGTTTCACTTGTGTGGTAATGTTTCACTGGTGTGGTAATGTTTCACTTGTGTGGTAATGTTTCACTGGTGTGGTAATGTTTCACTGGTGTGGTAATGTTTCACTGGTGTGGTAATGTTTCACTGGTGTGGTAATGTTTCACTGGTGTGGTAATGTTTCACTGGTGTGGTAATGTTTCACTGGTGTGGTAATGTTTCACTGGTGTGGTAATGTTTCACTTGTGTGGTAATGTTTCACTGGTGTGGTAATGTTTCACTTGTGTGGTAATGTTTCACTGGTGTGGTAATGTTTCACTGGTGTGGTAATGTTTCACTGGTGTGGTAATGTTTCACTGGTGTGGTAATGTTTCACTGGTGTGGTAATGTTTCACTTGTGTGGTAATGTTTCACTTGTGTGGTAATGTTCCACTGATGTGGTAATGTTTCACTGGTGTGGTAATGTTTCACTGGTGTGGTAATGTTTCACTGGTGTGGTAATGTTTCTCTGGTGTGGTAATGTTTCACTTGTGTGGTAATGTTTCACTGGTGTGGTAATGTTTCACTTGTGTGGTAATGTTTCACTGGTGTGGTAATGTTTCACTTGTGTGGTAATGTTTCACTGGTGTGGTAATGTTTCACTTGTGTGGTAATGCTTCACTGGTGTGGTAATGTTTCACTTGTGTGGTAATGTTTCACTCGTGTGGTAATGTTTCACTTGTGTGGTAATGTTTCACTCGTGTCGTAATGTTTCACTCGTGTGGTAATGTTTCACTGGTGTGGTAATGTTTTACTGGTGTGGCAATGTTTCACTTGTGTGGTAATGTTTCACTGGTGTGGTAATGTTTCACTGGTGTGGTAGTGTTTCACTGGTGTGGTAATGTTTCACTCGTGTGGTAATGTTTCACTGGTGTGGTAATGTTTCACTCGTGTGGCAATGTTTCACTCGTGTGGTAATGCTTCACTGGTGTGGTAATGTTTCACTTGTGTGGTAATGTTTCACTCGTGTGGTAATGTTTCACTTGTGTGGTAATGTTTCACTCGTGTGGTAATGTTTCACTCGTGTGGTAATGTTTCACTGGTGTGGTAATGTTTCACTGGTGTGGCAATGTTTCACTTGTGTCGTAATGTTTCACTGGTGTGGTAATGTTTCACTGGTGTGGTAGTGTTTCACTGGTGTGGTAATGTTTCACTCGTGTGGCAATGTTTCACTCGTGTGGTAATGTTTCACTTGTGTGGTAATGTTTCACTTGTGTGGTAATGTTTCACTCGTGTGGCAATGTTTCACTGGTGTGGTAATGTTTCACTGGTGTGGTAATGTTTCACTTGTGTGGTAATGTTTCACTTGTGTGGTAATGTTCCACAGGTGTGGTAATGTTTCACTGGTGTGGTAATGTTTCACTTGTGTGGTAATGTTTCACTTGTGTGGTAATGTTTCACTGGTGTGGTAATGTTTCACTTGTGTGGTAATGTTTCACTTGTGTATTAATGTTTCACTGGTGTGGTAATGTTTCACTGGTGTGGTAATGTTTCACTGGTGTGGTAATGTTTCACTGGTGTGGTAATGTTTCACTTGTGTGGTAATGTTTCACTGGTGTGGTAATGTTTCACTGGTGTGGTAATGTTTCACTGGTGTGGTAATGTTTCACAGGTGTGGTAATGTTTCACTGGTGTGGTAATGTTTCACTGGTGTGGTAATGTTTCACTTGTGTGGTAATGTTTCACTGGTGTGGTAATGTTTCACTTGTGTGGTAATGTTTCACTGGTGTGGTAATGTTTCACTTGTGTTGTAATGTTTCACTCGTGTGGTAATGTTTCACTCGTGTGGCAATGTTTCACTTTTGTGGTAATGTTTCACTGGTGTGGTAATGTTTCACTTGTGTGGTAATGTTTCACTCGTGTGGTAATGTTTCACTCGTGTGGTAATGTTTCACTCGTGTGGTAATGTTTCACTCGTGTGGCAATGTTTCACTCGTGTGGTAATGTTTCACTCGTGTGGTAATGTTTCACTCGTGTGGCAATGTTTCACTCGTGTGGTAATGTTTCACTCGTGTGGCAATGTTTCACTCGTGTGGCAATGTTTCACTCGTGTGGTAATGTTTCACTCGTGTGGCTATGTTTCACTCGTGTGGCTATGTTTCACTCGTGTGGTAATGTTTCACACGTGTGGTAATGTTTCACTCGTGTGGTAATGTTTCACTCGTGTGGTAAGGTTTCACTGGTGTGGTAATGTTTCACTTGTGTGGTAATGTTTCACACGTGTGGTAATGTTTCACTCGTGTGGTAATGTTTCACACGTGTGGTAATGTTTCACTCGTGTGGTAATGTTTCACACGTGTGGCAGTGTTTCACTCGTGTGGCAATGTTTCACTCGTGTGGCAATGTTTCACTCGTGTTTGGAATTCGGGCAATTATTTCTATGTTTCAATTTTCATTGTCTTTGACGTTCATAAATTTACCTTGACACAGATATTTATTTCACGAATTAACAGAACGGATGGAGTTCGAACCCATGTCAACTGATTTCCGAAACTCTCAGACCAGCGCGGTGATATCACTATCATCTGATTGTAATGGTGTTATTTTAAGTCTGTTCTTGCAACATACTATAAAAACATTCTAATTGCAAATGTGGGCAAACATAACGTTTTAATGTCCATGGGGAAGCGGAGAAGAATTCTTCCTCCGTAAGCCATGTGTGTCTTAAGAGTCGGGTAAAGTACCGGGCAGAAAGGAGCCAGTAACCCCCTTTTCCTGTATAAATTACTAAATGTTAAATCAAGAAAAACTCTATCAAAGCCTGTCTTCCTTTTCGGGTGAGCTTACCTGGGTGGGAGACTGCCGGGGTGTTGAAAAATTAATGGTGCTAATTCAGAAATAGGTTTAATTTCTTTATGTTGGCTCTCAGTATAGTGAAAAAACGTGACGTCACTTTCTTAAACCCAGCGAGAGGCCATGTGATGTATGACAGGATTCTTGACTCTAATGTATGACTATACGAGTCAGCATATGTGGTCACTGTGACCTACTAATGAAAGTGCCACTAATCTATATAACATTGCAGCTAAAGAACAATCTTTCTCTAATCTTTTGTGGCGTTTGTAAATGTTTCTCACTAAACTAAAAAACTGTATTGTGGTTTTATTCAACTTAATGTTATTTTGATAATCTTATTCTGATGAGAGGACTTGTGTGAGGCAGTGTGTGTGTGTGAGGCAGTGTGTGTGTGTGAGGCAGTGTGTGTGTGTGAGGCAGTGTGTGTGTGTGAGGCAGTGTGTGTGTGTGAGGCAGTGTGTGTGTGTGAGGCAGTGTGTGTGTGTGTGAGGCAGTGTGTGTGTGTGAGGCAGTGTGTGTGTGTGAGGCAGTGTGTGAGTGTGAGGCAGTGTGTGTGTGTGAGGCAGTGTGTGTGTGTGAGGCAGTGTGTGTGTGTGAGGCAGTGTGTGTGTGTGAGACAGTGTGTGTGTGTGAGGCAGTGTGTGAGTGTGAGGCAGTGTGTGTGTGTGAGGCAGTGTGTGTGTGTGAGGCAGTGTATGTGTGTGAGGCAGTGTGTGTGTGTGAGGCAGTGTGTGTGTACTCACCTAATTGTACTCACCTAATTGTGGTTGCAGGGGTCGAGACTCAGCTCCTGGCCCCGCCTCTTCACTGATCGCTACTGGATCCTCTCTCTCTCTGCTTCCTGAGCTTTGTCATACCTCTTCTTAAAACTATGTATGGTTCCTGCCTCCACTACTTCACTTGCTAGGCTATTCCACTTGCTGACAACTCTATGACTGAAGAAATACTTCCTAACGTCCCTGTGACTCGTCTGAGTCTTCAGCTTCCAGTTGTGACCCATTGTCCCTGTGTCCCCTCTTTGGAACATCCTATCTCTGTCCACCTTGTCTATTCCCCGCAGTATCTTGTATGTCGTTATCATGTCTCCCCTGACCCTTCTGTCCTCCAGTGTCGTCAGTCCGATTTCCCTTAACCTTTCCTCGTACGACATTCCCTTGAGCTCTGGGACTAGCCTTGTTGCAAACATTTGTACTTTCTCTAACTTCTTGACGTGCTTGACCAGGTGTGGGTTCCAGACTGGTGCTGCATACTCCAGTATGGGCCTAACATACACAGTGTACAGTGTCTTGAACGATTCCTTATTAAGGTATCGGAACGCTATTCTCAGGTTTGCCAGGCGCCCGTATGCTGCAGCGGTTATTTGGTTGATGTGTGCCTCCGGTGATGTGCTCGGTGTTATGGTCACCCCAAGGTCTTTCTCCCTGAGTGAGGTCTGTAGTCTTTGTCCACCTAGCCTATACTCTGTCTGCGGTCTTCTTTGCCCCTCCCCAATCTTCATGACTTTGCATTTGGCTGGATTGAATTCGAGAAGCCAGTTACTGGACCACATGTCCAGCCTCTCCAGGTCTCTTTGCAGTCCTGCCTCATCCTCGTCCGATTTAATTCTTCTCATCAACTTCACGTCATCTGCGAACAGGGACACTTCAGAGTCTATTCCTTCCATCATGTCGTTCACATATATCAAAAATAGCACTGGTCCTAGAACTGACCCCTGTGGGACCCCGCTCGTAACAGGCGCCCACTGTGATACCTCTTCACGTACCATGACTCGTTGCTGCCTCCCTGTCAGGTATTCCCTTATCCATTGCAGTGCCCTTCCTTTTACGTGTGCCTGATCCTCCAGCTTCTGCACTAATCTCTTGTGGGGAACTGTGTCAAAGGCCTTCCTGCAGTCTAGGAAAACGCAATCTACCCAACCCTCTCTCTCGTGTCTTACTTCTGTTACCTTGTCATAAAACTCCAGGAGGTTTGTGATACAAGATTTGCCTTCCATGAACCCATGCTGGTTTTCATTTATAATCTTGTTCCTTTCCAGGTGTTCGACCACTCTCCTCCTGATAATCTTCTCCATGACTTTGCACACGATACATGTCAGAGACACAGGTCTGTAGTTTAGTGCCTCGTTTCTGTTTCCTTTCTTAAATATGGGGACTACATTAGCTGTCTTCCATTTCTCAGGTAGTTGCCCAGTTTCAAGGGGTGTGTTGAAGATTGTGGTTAGAGGCACACACAGCATCTCTGCTCCTTCTCTAAGGACCCATGGGGAGATGTTGTCCGGTCCCATCGCCTTTGAGGTGTCAAGGTCACTTAAGAGCTTCTTCACCTCCTCCTCAGTTGTTCGTATGTCATCCAACACTTGTTGGTATATTCCCTCTTGATGTTCCCTTCTGTTCTGTCTTCCCACAGCCCTTCCTGTCTCTACTGTAAAAACCTCCTTAAATCTCCTGTTCAGCTCCTCACATACCTCCTGATCATCTCTTGTGAGTTCTCCACCTTCTGTCCTTAATCTGATCACCTGGTCTTTGACTGTTGTCTTCCTACTGATGTGGCTATACAACAGTTTCGGGTCGGTCTTGATTCTCGATGCTATGTCATTTTCATACTGTCGCTGGGCCTCCCTCCTTACCTGTGCGTACTCATTCCTGGCTCTGCGACTGATCTCCCTATTTTCGTGTGTTCTCTGCCTTCTGTACTTTTTCCATTCTCTATTGCACTTTGTTTTTGCCTCCTTACACCGTCGGGTGAACCAGGGGCTTGTTCTGGTCTTCCAGTTGTTACTGTTGCCCTTGGGAATGAACCTTTCCACTGCCTCCTTGCATTTTGTTGCTACATATTCCATCATTTCATTTACTGGCTTTCCTGCCAGTTCTCTTTCCCACTGGACCTCCCGCAGGAAGTTCTTCAACCCTCTGTAGTCCCCTCTTTTATAGTCAGGTTTTTCCCATTCTACTCCTGTTATTCTCTCCACTTGCAGCTCTACTATGTATTCAAAGCACAGAACCACGTGGTCGCTAGCTCCTAGGGGACTCTATTCTTGATGTCCTCAATGTCTGAGCTGCCCAGGGTGAGCACAAGGTCCAATCTTGCTGGTTCATCCTCCCCTCTCACTCTGGTAGTGTCCTTAACATGTTGGTGCATGAGGTTTTCCAGCACCACGTCCTACATCCTGGCTCTCCATGTTTCGGGACCCCCATGTGGCTCCAGGTTTTCCCAGTCAATCTCCCTGTGGTTGAAATCCCCCATAACCAGCAACTTTGCTCTGCTGGAGTGAGCTCTTCTTGCCACCTCAGCAAGTGTGTCCACCATTGCTCTGTTGCTCTCTTCATATTCCTCTCTTGGCCTCCTGCAGTTCTGTGGTGGATTATACATCACTGCAATGACCACTTTGTGTTCCCCCGACTGAAGTGTACCTGTTATGTAGTCTCTTTCTCCCGTCTCATCTATTCCTTCCATTTTCTCGAATTTCCATCTGTTTTTTACGAGCAGAGCAACCCCACCTCCCCCCTGCCCTTCTATCTTTCCTCATGATCTGGTATCCTGGTGGGAAGATTGCATCTGTTATTGTCTCCATGAGTTTTGTTTCTGTAACTGCTATGATGTCTGGGGACTTCTCATTGATTCTTTCTTGCCATTCCTCATGTTTATTCGTTAATCCATCTGCATTTGTGTACCAAACCTTCAACTTCTGTTCTAATACTGTAACTGTGGTGCGGGGGGTGGGAACAGAGGGATCGGTGTGTGACGGTTGGTTTGGATTGTTCAGTTGCCTTGGGGGTGTCGTGGCTGGAGTCCTTCTGCAGGTGTTTCTGGGGGGTGCGCTTGTCCTTCCATTTGATCCTGGGTTATTCTGCTCTCCTTTTTCATTTCCTCCCATTTCTCCTTTCGTTTTTGAACTCTCTCTTTCATTGTCTTCCTTTCTTCCTGTGTTCTGTCTCGGTCGAGGTACACACTCCGGAACTCCTGCTTGCCTCTCAGCCGTGCTTTCTCCTGCAGGATCATGGTTCGGGTTGATTCTGCCTTGAGAGGCCTTGAGAGGCCGATTCCTTTTCTTTGTGAACCACCCAATTCTCCGAAAATTTGCCACCTGGGTCATGTTCCCCTCGCCTATCACCTTCATGATGTCTTCAATCGCTTATTTCTCCTCCTGCTTTCTTTCATCATAAGTTTCCCCTTTAGCTTCGTCTAGCCCATAGACAAACACGGATCTCTCCCTTTCCACCTCCCACTGTGACTCCCATTGCATCCTCTGATGTGTTTTAGTTCCTTCCCGTGGAGTGTTCCTTCCTTCAGTCCCTTCCCTCGTTATGGCCCCTATGCTTCTTGGTTTATCCTTCCTGCTCACCTGCTCCTGGCCCCCACAGGTATCTGGTAAGGTCCTTGCACATGTTCTAGTTCCTTCGATGTCTTCCAACCTCTCTTTCTGTCCTAGAGTGCTCCCTGTCTTTGTTTTGGCCCCATGTGGGTTTGACAGGACCTCTGCATACAGTTTAGTTTCCATGCTTCCTTAGGACCTATTGTCTGTGTTCGATGTAGCCATTGCCGATGCTACTTCTGTAATATCTTTGTCTCTGTGCTGTTTCAGATGTCTCAGCTCCTCTTCTAATCTCTCTATCTTGATTTCTGCTTCTGTGGCCTGTTGCTTCCACCTTCTGCATTCTGCTGCTAACCTCTCTTCCATCTTCCTTTCCAGCTCATCTAGTCTCCTTCCCCAGTCTTCCTCCCTTTTTTTGAGCTCTATCTCCCATTCCTCCCTCTCAGATTCGTCCTTGGAACCCCTTGTCCTCATCCTGGTTAGGGGGAGGGGAATAGATGGTTAGGAGAGGGGATGGATGGTTGTGGGGGAGGGGGAGGATGGTTATTGGAGGGGTAGAGATAGTTGGGGGAGGGAGTTAGATGGTTTGGGGGAGAGAGGGGATGGATGGTTATGGGGGAGGGGGAGGATGGTTATTGGAGGGAGGGAGGTTGTTGGGCGGGGGTTAGACGGTGTGTGTGTGAGGCAGTGTGTGTGTGAGGCAGTGTGTGTGTGTGAGGCAGTGTGTGTGTGTGAGGCAGTGTGTGTGTGTGAGGCAGTGTGTGTGTGAGGCAGTGTGTGTGAGGCAGTGTGAGTGTGTGAGGCAGTGTGAGTGTGTGAGGCAGTGTGTGTGTGTGAGGCAGTGTGTGTGTGAGGCAGTGTGTGTGTGTGTGTGTGAGGCAGTGTGTGTGTGTGAGGCAGTGTGTGTGTGTGATGCAGTGTGTGTGTGTGAGGCAGTGTGTGTGTGTGAGGCAGTGTGTGTGTGTGAGGCAGTGTGTGAGGCAGTGTGTGTGTGTGTGAGGCAGTGTGTGTGTGTGAGACAGTGTGTGTGTGTGTGTGTGAGGCAGTGTGTGTGTGTGAGGCAGTGTGTG
Source organism: Cherax quadricarinatus (assembly GCF_038502225.1). Lineage (NCBI taxonomy): Eukaryota > Metazoa > Arthropoda > Malacostraca > Decapoda > Parastacidae > Cherax > Cherax quadricarinatus. Next base: position 29,741,274 of record NC_091335.1, read on the forward strand.
TGTGTGAGGCAGTGTGTGTGTGTGTGTGAGGCAGTGTGTGTGTGTGAGGCAGTGTGTGAGGCAGTGTGTGTGTGTGAGGCAGTGTGTGTGTGTGAAGCAGTGTGTGTGTGAGGCAGTGTGTGTGTGTGTGAGGCAGTGTGTGTGTGTGTGAGGCAGTGTGTGTGTGTGTGAGGTAGTGTGTGTGTGTGTGAGGCAGTGTGTGTGTGAGGGAGTGTGTGTGTGAGGGAGTGTGTGTGTGAGGGAGTGTGTGTGTGTGATGCAGTGTGTGTGTGTGAGGCAGTGTGTGTGTCTGAGGCAGTGTGTGTGTGTCTGAGGCAGTGTGTGTGTGTGTGAGGCAGTGTGTGTGTGTGTGAGGCAGTGTGTGTGTGAGATGCAGTGTGTGTGTGTGAGGCAGTGTGTGTGTGTGTGTGAGGCAGTGTGTGTGTGTGAGGCAGTGTGTGTGTGTGAGGCAGTGTGTGAGGCAGTGTGTGTGTGTGAGACAGTGTGTGTGTGTGTGAGGCAGTGTGTGTGTGTGAGGCAGTGTGTGTGTGTGTGAGGCAGTGTGTGTGTGTGTGAGGCAGTGTGTGTGTGTGTGAGGCAGTGTGTGTGTGTGTGAGGCAGTGTGTGTGTGTGAGGCAGTGTGTGAGGCAGTGTGTGTGTGTGAGGCAGTGTGTGTGTGTGAAGCAGTGTGTGTGTGAGACAATGTGTGTGTGTGAGGCAGTGTGTGTGTGTGAGGCAGTGTGTGTGTGTGTGAGGCAGTGTGTGTGTGTGAGGGAGTGTGTGTGTGTGTGAGGGAGTGTGTGTGTGAGGGAGTGTGTGTGTGTGAGGGAGTGTGTGTGTGAGGGAGTGTGTGTGTGAGGGAGTGTGTGTGTGAGGGAGTGTGTGTGTGAGGGAGTGTGTGTGTGTGATGCAGTGTGTGTGTGTGAGGCAGTGTGTGTGTGTGAGGCAGTGTGTGTGTGTGAGGCAGTGTGTGAGGCAGTGTGTGTGTGTGAGGCAGTGTGTGTGTGTGAGGCAGTGTGTGTGTGTGAGGCAGTGTGTGTGTGAGACAGTGTGTGTGTGTGAGGCAGTGTGTGTGTGTGAGGCAGTGTGTGAGGCAGTGTGTGTGTGTGAGGCAGTGTGTGTGTGAAGCATTGTGTGTGTGAGACAGTGTGTGTGTGTGAGGCAGTGTGTGTGTGTGAGGCAGTGTGTGTGTGTGAGGCAGTGTGTGTGTGTGAGGGAATGTGTGTGTGTGTGAGGGAGTGTGTGTGTGTGAGGGAGTGTGTGTGTGAGGGAGTGTGTGTGCGAGGGAGTGTGTGTGTGTGAGGGAGTGTGTGTGTGTGAGGGAGTGTGTGTGTGAGGGAGTGTGTGTGTGAGGGAGTGTGTGTGTGAGGGAGTGTGTGTATGTGAGGGAGTGTGTGTGTACTCACCTATTTGTACTCACCTATTTGTGGTTGCAGGGGTCGAGTCTTAGCTCCTGGCCCCGCCTCTTCACCGGTTGCTACTGGGCCCTCTCTCTCCCCGCTCCGTGAGCTTTATCAAACCTCGTCTTAAAACTGTGTATGGTTCCTGCCTCCACTACGTCATTTTCTAGGCTATTCCACTGCCTTACAACTCTATGACTGAAGAAATACTTCCTAATATCTCTCTGACTCATTTGTGTCTTCAACTTCCAATTGTGGCCTCTTGTTTCTGTGTCCCCTCCCTGGAACATCCTGTCTTTGTCCACCTTGTCTATTCCACGCAGTATTTTATATGTCGTTATCATGTCTCCCCTGACCCTCCTGTCCTCCAGTGTCGTCAGGCCGATTTCCCTTAATCTTTCTTCATAGGACATTCCCCTTAGCTCTGGAACTAACCTTGTGGCAAACCTTTGTACTTTCTCTAGTTTCTTGACGTGCTTTATCAAGTGCGGGTTCCAAACAGGTGCTGCATACTCCAGTATGGGCCTGACATACACTGTGTACAGTGTCTTGAACGATTCCTTACTAAGGTATCGGAATGCTGTTCTCAGGTTTGCCAGGCGCCCATATGCTGCAGCAGTTATCTGATTGATGTGTGCTTCCGGAGACATGCTCGGTGTTATACTCACCCCAAGATCTTTCTCCTTGAGTGAGGTTTGCAGTCTTTGGCCACCTAGCCTATACTCTGTCTGTGGTCTTCTGTGCCCTTCCCCTATCTTCATGACTTTGCATTTGGCAGGATTAAATTCGAGAAGCCATTTGCTGGACCAGGTGTCCAGTCTGTCCAGGTCTCTTTGAAGTCCTGCCTGGTCCTCATCAGATTTAATTCTCCTCATTAACTTCACATCATCTGCAAACAGGGACACTTCTGAGTCTAACCCTTCCATCATGTCGTTCACATATACCAAAAATAGCACTGGTCCTAGGACCGACCCCTGTGGGACCCCGCTCGTCACAGGTGCCCACTGTGATACATCATTACGTACCTTGACTCGTTGTTGCCTCCCTGTCAGGTATTCTCTGATCCATTGCAGTGCCCTTCCTGTTATATGCGCCTGATGCTCTAGCTTCTGCACTAATCTCTTGTGAGGAACTGTGTCAAAGGCCTTCTTGCAGTCCAAGAAGATGCAATCAACCCACCCCTCTCTCTCGTGTCTTACTTCTGTTATTTTATCATAAAACTCCAGAAGGTTTGTGACACAGGATTTGCCTTCCGTGAATCCGTGCTGGTTGGCATTTATACTCTTGTTCCGTTCCAGGTGCTCCACCACTCTCCTCCTGATAATCTCCATAATTTTGCATACTATACACGTCAATGACACAGGTCTATAGTTTAGTGCCTCTTTTCTGTCTCCTTTTTTAAAAATGGGAACTACATTTGCCGTCTTCCATACCTCAGGTAGTTGCCCAGTTTCCAGGGACGTGTTGAAGATTGTGGTAAGTGGCACACACAACATATCTGCTCCCTCTCTAAGGACCCACGGGCAGATGTCCGGTCCCATTGCCTTTGAGGTATCGATGTCCCTTAGCAGTTTCCTCACCTCCTCATCTGTATGTATGTCGTCCAACACTTGTTGGTGTATTCCTTGCTGGTGTCCCCATCTGGTCTGTCCCCCCAGAGTCCTTCCTGTCTCTACTGTAAATACTTCCTTAAATCTCGTGTTGAGCTCCTCACATACCTCTTGATCGTTTCTTGTGAGTTCTCCACCTTCTTTCCTCAGCCTTATCACCTGGTCCTTGACTGTTGTCTTCCTCCTAATGTGGCTATACAGCAGTTTCGGGTCAGATTTGACTTTCGATGCTATGTCGTTTTCATACTGTCGCTGGGCCTCCCTCCTTATCTGTGCATACTCATTTCTGGCTCTTCTACTAATCTCCTTGTTTTCCTGGGTCCTATGCCTCCTGTACCTTTTCCATTCTCTGTTGCACTTAGTTTTTGCCTCCCTACACCTTCGGGTAAACCAAGGACTCGTTTTGGTCTTCCTATTATTTCTGTTTCCCTTGGGAACAAAACTTTCCTCTGCCTCCTTGCACTTTGTTGCCACATATTCCATCATCTCGTTTACTGATTTTCCTACCATTTCTCTGTCCCACTGAACCTCCTGCAGGAAGTTTCTCATACCTGTGTAGTCCCCCCTTTTATAGTTTGGCCTGTCCCCTTCAGTTCCTGTTACCTTCTCCACTTGTAACTCTACTATATAATCAAAACTCAGAACCACGTGATCGCTAGCTCCAAGGGGCCTCTCGTAAGTGATGTCCTCAATGTCTGAACTGCTCAGGGTGAACACAAGATCCAGTCTTGCTGGCTCATCCTCCCCTCTCTCTCTGGTTGTGTCCCTGACATGTTGATGCGTGAGGTTTTCAAGTACCACATCCATCATCTTGGCTCTCCATGTTTCGGGACCCCCATGTGACTCCAGGTTTGCCCAGTCGATCTCCCTGTGGTTGAAATCGCCCATTACCAGTAACTTTGCTCTGCTCGAGTGAGCTCTTCTTGCCACCTCAGCCAGTGTGTCCACCATCATCCTGTTGTTTTCTTCGTACTCCTCTCTTGGCCTCCTGCAGTTCTGTGGTGGATTATACATCACTCGAATGACTACTTTATGTTCTCCGGACTGAATTGTACCTACAATGTAGTCTCTTTCTCCAATCATGTCCATGCCTTCCATTTCCACAAATCCCCATCGGTGTTTTATGAGCAGTGCAACCCCTCCTCCCCCTCTACTCCTTCTATCTTTCCTCAGGATCTGATATCCCGTTGGGAAGATTGTGTCTGTTATTGTCTCAGCGAGTTTTGTTTCTGTAACTGCTATGATGTCTGGGGATTTTTCACTGATTCTTTCGTTCCACTACTCATGTTTATTCGTTATTCCACCCGCATTTGTGTACCAAACTTTCAGTTTCTTTTCTATCATTGTGGTCATGCAAGAATATTGGGGTTGGGGAGCGAGAGCCTTGGTGGGGGCCTATATGGGGCTGTGGTGTAGGTGGGGTTTGTGATGATGGGGGTGGGGTCAGAATGCCCATAAGGGACAGCTGTTGGGGTGAGGTTTGTGATATGGGGGTTGGTGGCAGAGGGAACAGTGAGTGGGTTGTAGTATAGGTTGCTCAGTTGCGTTGGGAATGTCGCGGTTGGAGTCTTTTGGTGGGAGATTCTGTGGGGTGTGTTTGCTCTTCCTCCTGTGTCTGGGTCCTGCTCATTTTCGTCAATGCCTCTCGTTCCTCCTTGCGGCTCTGTACCCTCTCTTTCAGTGTAGTCCTTTCTTCTTGTGTTCTGTCGCGGTCGAGGTATACTCTCTGGTACCCCTGTTTGTCCCTCAGTCTTGCTTTCTCTTGCAGAATCCTGGTTCGAACTGATTCTTCCTTGAAAGTTACTCTGACAGGCCGTATCCTTCCACTCGTAAACCACCCAATTCTCTGAAAATTTGTCACCTGGGTCATATCGCCCTCACCTATTGTCTTCATGATGCCTTCAATCATTTTTTTCTCCTCCTGTTTTATTTCTTCAAAGTTGTCCCCCTTGGCTTCTTGGAGCCCGTACACAAAAACTGACCTCGCCCTTTCCTCCTCCCACTGAGTCTCCATCTGCTTCCTCTGAGGCATTTTATTTCCTTCCATTGACATGTTCTTGCCTTCAGTCCCTGTCATATCTGAAACTTCTATTCTCAGTGAACTGTCTTCCATGACCAGCTGTCCCTTGCTACTGCAGTTGGCTGTTAGAATCTCTGCATATAGCATACCTTCATTGTCTTCGGACCTGTCATTTGATCTTAGTGTGCTCCTCATCTTTTCCCTGGCCCCACGTGGGTCTGATAGGACCTTCGTGTACGGCATGTCTCCGTTGTTGCTTACCGTCCCCTTGTCTGCGCCTGACATTGAATTTCCTGATGTCACATCTGAATTGTCATTTGTCTCTCTAATCTGTTTCAGGCTTTGCAGTTTCTCTTCTAAGCACTGTATCCTAGCTTCTGCTGCTAAGACCTGTACTTCCCACTTCCTGCACTCTTCAGCTATCCGCTCCTCCATTTTCTTACCAAGCTCTACTATCTTCCTTCCCCACTCTTCCTCCCTTTTTGGAGCTCTAACTCCCAGTCTTTCCTCCCTGGTTCGTCTACCAGATCTCTGGTTTTCCGTCCTCTAGGGCACACTCTAGAGGCAGTGTGTGTCAGAGGCAGTGTGTGTGAGGCAATGTGTGTCAGAGGCAGTGTGTGTGAGGCAGTGTGTGTGAGGCAGTGTGTGTCAGAGGCAGTGTGTGTCAGAGGCAGTGTGTATCAGAGGCAGTGTGTGTCAGAGGCAGTGTGTGTCAGAGGCAGTGTGTATCAGAGGCAGTGTGTGTCAGAGGCAGTGTGTGTCAGAGGCAGTGTGTGTCAGAGGCAGTGTGTGTCAGAGGCAGTGTGTGTCAGAGGCAGTGTGTGTCAGAGGCAGTGTGTGTCAGAGGCAGTGTGTCAGAGACAGTGTCAGAGGCAGTGTGTGTCAGAGGCAGTGTGTGTCAGAGGCAGTGTGTGTCAGAGGCAGTGTGTGTCAGAGGCAGTGTGTGTAAGGCAGTGTGTGTAAGGCAGTGTGTGTCAGAGGCAGTGTGTGTCAGAGGCAGTGTGTGTCAGAGGCAGTGTGTCAGAGGCAGTGTGTGTGAGGCAGTGTGTGTGAGGCAGTGTGTGTGAGGCAGTGTGTGTCAGAGGCAGTGTGTGTCAGAGGCAGTGTGTGTCAGAGGCAGTGTGTGTCAGAGGCAGTGTGTGTCAGAGGCAGTGTGTGTCAGAGGCAGTGTGTGTCAGAGGCAGTGTGTGTCAGAGGCAGTGTGTGTCAGAGGCAGTGTGTGTCAGAGGCAGTGTGTGTCAGAGGCAGTGTGTGTCAGAGGCAGTGTGTGTCAGAGGCAGTGTGTGTCAGAGGCAGTGTGTGTGAGGCAGTGTGTGTGAGGCAGTGTGTGTCAGAGGCAGTGTGTGTCAGAGGCAGTGTGTGTCAGAGGCAGTGTGTGTCAGAGGCAGTGTGTGTCAGAGGCAGTGTGTGTCAGAGGCAGTGTGTGTCAGAGGCAGTGTGTGTCAGAGGCAGTGTGTGTCAGAGGCAGTGTGTGTCAGAGGCAGTGTGTGTCAGAGGCAGTGTGTGTCAGAGGCAGTGTGTGTCAGAGGCAGTGTGTGTCAGAGGCAGTGTGTGTCAGAGGCAGTGTGTGTCAGAGGCAGTGTGTGTGTGAGGCAGTGTGTGTGAGGCAGTGTGTGTGAGGCAGTGTGTGTCAGAGGCAGTGTGTGTCAGAGGCAGTGTGTGTGAGGCAGTGTGTGTCAGAGGCAGTGTGTCAGAGACAGTGTCAGAGGCAGTGTGTGTCAGAGGCAGTGTGTGTCAGAGGCAGTGTGTGTCAGAGGCAGTGTGTGTCAGAGGCAGTGTGTGTCAGAGGCAGTGTGTGTCAGAGGCAGTGTGTGTAAGGCAGTGTGTGTAAGGCAGTGTGTGTCAGAGGCAGTGTGTGTCAGAGGCAGTGTGTGTCAGAGGCAGTGTGTGTGAGGCAGTGTGTGTGAGGCAGTGTGTGTGAGGCTGTGTGAGGCAGTGTGTGTCAGAGGCAGTGTGTGTCTGAGGCAGTGTGTGTGTGAGGCAGTGTGTGTCAGAGGCAGTGTGTGTCAGAGGCAGTGTGTGTCAGAGGCAGTGTGTGTCAGAGGCAGTGTGTGTCAGAGGCAGTGTGTGTCAGAGGCAGTGTGTGTCAGAGGCAGTGTGTGTGAGGCAGTGTGTGTCAGAGGAAGTGTGTGTGAGGCGGTGTGTGTGAGGCAGTGTGTGTCAGAGGCAGTGTGTGTGAGGCAGTGTGTGTCAGAGGCAGTGTGTGTGAGGCAGTGTGTGTCAGAGGCAGTGTGTGTGAGGCAGTGTGTCTAAATAAATTACGTCCAAACATCATAAATCGTAATATTTGTTTTGGAGTTGCAACTTAATTTTTCTACAGTAGTGTATTTTTCTGCAGTAGTGTATTTTTCTACAGTAGTGTATTTTTCTACAGTAGTGTATTTTTCTACAGTAGTGTATTTTTCTACAGTAGTGTATTTTTCTGCAGTAGTGTATTTTTCTGCAGTAGTGTATTTTTCTACAGTAGTGTATTTTTCTACAGTAGTGTATTTTTCTGCAGTAGTGTATTTTTCTACAGTAGTGTATTTTTCTGCAGTAGTGTATTTTTCTACAGTAGTGTATTTTTCTGCAGTAGTGTATTTTTCTACAGTAGTGTATTTTTCTACAGTAGTGTATTTTTCTACAGTAGTGTATTTTTCTGCAGTAGTGTATTTTTCTACAGTAGTGTATTTTTCTACAGTAGTGTATTTTTCTACAGTAGTGTATTTTTCTACAGTAGTGTATTTTTCTACAGTAGTGTATTTTTCATTCGAAAGATTTCTTGTAAGTTCCTCTGTAAGAAATAATAATATGAATATATAATAATTTAGGGTTCATACTGAAATCATTAACAGATGTTAAAACATCTATAATAATATAGAACAGATTTATACTAAATTAACAGATGTTAATTTACCTCGTCCGCTTATATTCTCCTCAATAATATTACATCGTGTAAGAGCAGACACACCTCTGTATATATCCCTTCCATAATGCTATTCACATATATATATACATATACATATATATATATACATATATATATACATATACATATATATATATACTATATATATATATATATATATATATATATATATATATATATATATATATATATATATATATATGAAACAGCACCGTACATAGGACTGACTCTTGTGGAACCCCGCTTGTCACAGGAGCCCACTCCAACACCTCATTTTCAGGTATACCCTGATCAAATGCAGTACTTTCCTTGCTATTCCTGCCTGCTCCTCTAGCTTTTCAACCAGTCTCTCGTGCGGTTGCTCTGTTTCGATAGAATCCTGACGAATTATTGATAGCGACGCACAGTGCATGTGCTCCGTTTGTGTGTGCTTGTGTACTCATGGTTGCAGGTGTCGAGTCACAGTTCCTGGCCCCGTCTCGTCGCTGGTCGCTATTAGGTCCTCTGTATCCCTGTTCTATGAGCTTTATCGTGTACTCACCTAATTGTGGTTGCAGGGGTCGAGACTCAGCTCCTGGCCCCGCCTCTTCACTGATCGCTACTGGGTCCTCTCTCTCTCTGCTTCCTGAGCTTTGTCATACCTCTTCTTAAAACTATGTATGGTTCCTGCCTCCACTACTTCACTTGCTAGGCTATTCCACTTGCTGACAACTCTATGACTGAAGAAATACTTCCTAACGTCCCTGTGACTCGTCTGAGTCTTCAGCTTCCAGTTGTGACCCATTGTCCCTGTGTCCCCTCTCTGGAACATCCTATCTCTGTCCACCTTGTCTATTCCCCGCAGTATCTTGTATGTCGTTATCATGTCTCCCCTGACCCTTCTGTCCTCCAGAGTCGTCAGCCCGATTTCCCTTAACCTTTCCTCGTACGACATTCCCTTGAGCTCTGGGACTAGCCTTGTTGCAAACATTTGTACTTTCTCTAACTTCTTGACGTGCTTGACCAGGTGTGGGTTCCAGACTGGTGCTGCATACTCCAGTATGGGCCTAACACACACAGTGTACAGTGTCTTGAACGATTCCTTATTAAGGTATCGGAACGCTATTCTCAGGTTTGCCAGGCGCCCGTATGCTGCAGCAGTTATTTGGTTGATGTGTGCCTCCGGTGATGTGCTCGGTGTTATGGTTACCCCAAGGTCTTTCTCCCTGAGTGAGGTCTGTAGTCTTTGTCCACTTAGCCTATACTCTGTCTGCGGTCTTCTTTGCCCCTCCCCAATCTTCATGACTTTGCATTTGGCTGGATTGAATTCGAGAAGCCAGTTACTGGACCACATGTCCAGCCTGTCCAGGTCTCTTTGCAGTCCTGCCTCATCCTCGTCCGATTTAATTCTTCTCATCAACTTCACGTCATCTGCGAACAGGGACACTTCAGAGTCTATTCCTTCCATCATGTCGTTCACATATATCAAAAATAGCACTGGTCCTAGAACTGACCCCTGTGGGATCCCGCTCGTAACAGGCGCCCACTGTGATACGTCTTCACGTACCATGACTCGTTGCTGCCTCACTGTCAGGTATTCCCTTATCCATTGCAGTGCCCTCCCTTTTACACGCGCCTGATCCTCCAGCTTCTGCACTAATCTCTTGTGGGGAACTGTGTCAAAGGCCTTCCTGCAGTCTAGGAAAACGCAATCTACCCACCCCTCTCTCTCGTGTCTTACTTCTGTTACCTTATCATGAAACTCCAGGAGGTTTGTGATACAAGATTTGCCTTCCATGAACCCATGCTGGTTTTCATTTATAATCTTGTTCCTTTCCAGGTGTTCGACCACTCTCCTCCTGATAATCTCCATGACTTTGCACACAATACATGTCAGAGACACAGGTCTGTAGTTTAGTGCCTCGTTTCTGTTTCCTTTCTTAAATATGGGGACTACATTAGCTGTCTTCCATTTCTCAGGTAGTTGCCCAGTTTCAAGGGATGTGTTGAACATTGAGGTTAGAGGAATGCACAGCATCTCTGCTCCTTCTCTAAGGACCCATGGGGAGATGTCCGGTCCCATCGCCTTTGAGGTGTCAAGGTCACTTAAGAGCTTCTTCACCTCCTCCTCAGTTGTTCGTATGTCATCCAACACTTGTTGGTATATTCCCTCTTGATGTTCCCTTCTGTTCTGTCTTCCCACAGCCCTTCCTGTCTCTACTGTAAAAACTTCCTTAAATCTCCTGTTCAGCTCCTCACATACCTCCTGATCATTTCTTGTAAGTTCTCCACCTTCTGTCCTTAATCTGATCACCTGGTCTTTGACTGTTGTCTTCCTCCTGATGTGGCTATACAACAGTTTCGGGTCAGTCTTGATTCTCGATGCTATGTCATTTTCATACTGTCGCTGGGCCTCCCTCCTTACCTGTGCATACTCATTCCTGGCTCTGCGACTGATCTCCCTATTTTCGTGTGTTCTCTGCCTTCTGTACTTTTTCCATTCTCTATTGCACTTTGTTTTTGCCTCCTTACACCTTCGGGTAAACCAGGGGCTCCTTCTGGTCTTCCCGTTGTTACTGTTGCCCTTGGGAATAAACCTTTCCACTGCCTCCTTGCATTTTGTTGTTACATATTCCATCATTTCATTTACTGGCTCTCCTGCCAGTTTTCTGTCCCACTGGACCTCCCGCAGGAAGTTCTTAAACCCTATGTAGTCCCCTCTTTTATACTCAGGCTTTTCCCATTCAACTCCTGTTATTCTCTCCACTTGCAGCTCTACTATGTATTCAAAGCACAGAACCACGTGGTCGCTAGCTCCTAGGGGACTCTCATACTTGATGTCCTCAATGTCTGAGCTGCCCAGGGTGAACACAAGGTCCAATCTTGCTGGTTCATCCTCCCCTCTCACTCTGGTAGTGTCCTTAACATGTTGGTGCATGAGGTTTGCCAGCACCACGTCCAACATCCTGGCTCTCCATGTATCGGGACCCCCATGTGGCTCCAGGTTTTCCCAGTCAATCTCCCTGTGGTTGAAATCCCCCATAACCAGCAACTTTGCTCTGCTGGAATGAGCTCTTCTTGCCACCTCAGCAAGTGTGTCCACCATTGCTCTGTTGCTCTCTTCATATTCCTCTCTTGGCCTCCTGCAGTTCTGTGGTGGATTATACATCACTGCAATGACCACTTTGTGTTCCCCAGACTGAAGTGTACCTGCTATGTAGTCTCTTTCTCCCGTCTCATCTATGCCTTCCATTTTCTCGAATTTCCATCTGTTTTTTACGAGCAGAGCAACGCCACCTCGCTCCCTGCCCCTTCTATCTTTCCTCATGATCTGGTATCCTGGTGGGAAGATTGCATCTGTTATTGTCTCCGTGAGTTTTGTTTCTGTAACTGCTATGATGTCTGGGGACTTCTCATTGATTCTTTCTTGCCATTCCTCATGTTTATTCGTTAATCCATCTGCATTTGTGTACCAAACCTTCAACTTCTGTTCTAATACTGTAACTGTGGTGCAGGGGGTTGGTTTGGATTGTTCAGTTGCCTTGGGATTGTCGTGGCTGGAGTCCTTCTGCAGGTGTTTCTGGGGGGTGTGCTTGTCCTTCCATTTGATCCTGGGTTATTCTGCTCTCTTTTTTCATTTCCTCCCATTTCTCCTTTCGTTTTCGAACTGTCTCTTTCATCGTCTTCCTTTCGTCCTGTGTTCCGTCTCGATCGAGGTACACACTCCGGAACTCCTGCTTGCCTCTCAGCCGTGCTTTCTCCTGCAGGATCATGGTTCGGGTTGATTCTGCCTTGAAAATTACTTTGAGAGGCCGATTCCTTTTCTTTATGAACCACCCAATTCTCCGAAAATTTGCCATCTGGGTCATGTTCCCCTCGCCTATCACCTTCATGATATCTTCAATCGCTTTTTTCTCCTCCTGCTTTCTTTCATCATAAGTTTCCCCTTTAGCTTCGTCTAGCCCATAGACAAACACGGATCTCTCCCTTTCCACCTCCCACTGTGACTCCCATTGCATCCTCTGATGTGTTTTAGTTCCTTCCCGTTGAGTGTTCCTTCCTTCAGTCCCTTCCCTAGTTATGGCCCCTATGCTTCTTGGTTTGTCCTTCCTGCTCACTTGTTCCTGGCCCCCACAGGTATCTGGTATGGTCCCTGCACATGTCCTAGTTCCTTCAATGTCTTCCAACCTCTCATTCTGTCTTAGTGTGCTCCCTGTCTTTGTTTTGGCCCCATGTGGGTTTGACAGGACCTCTGCATACAGTTTAGTTTCCATGCTTCCTTCAGACCAGTTGTCTGTGTTTGATGTAGCCATTGCCGATGCTACTTCTGTAATATCTTTGTCTCTGTGCTGTTTCAGATGTCTCAGCTCCTCTTCTAATCTCTCTTATCTTGATTTCTGCTGCTGTGGCCTGTTGCTTCCACCTTCTGCATTCTGCTGCTAACCTCTCTTCCATCTTCCTTTCCAGCTCATCTAGTCTCCTTCCCCAGTCTTCCTCCCTCTTTTTGAGCTCTACCTCCCATTCCTCCCTCCCAGATTCGTCCTTGGAGCCCCTTGTCCTCATCCTGGTTCTAGGTTCTCCCGTTGCTCCACAGAAGGGGGGGGACGGGTGGTTAGGGGGAGGGGAATAGATGGTTAGGATGAGAGGGGATGGATGGTTGTGGGGGAGGGGGAGGATGGTTATTGGAGGGGTAGAGATAGTTGGGAGAGGGGGTTATATGGCTTGAGGGAGAGAGGGGATGGATGGTTATTGGAGGGAGGTAGTTGGGGGGATTAGACGGTTTGGGGAGGGGATAGGTGGTTTGGGGGAGGGGTAGGTGGCTAAGGTGAGGTGGTTAGGGAAGGGGGAGAGGTGGTTAGGGGAGGGGGGGGGTACGTGTTTGTGTCAAGTGTTTGTGTCAAGTGGTGGAGGGGAGGGTGTGTGTGTGTGTGTGTGTGTGTTTGTCTGTGAACTATATTAGAGAGTTTGGTTATTGTGGCCCTGAAGCTAATATTTGTAAAAGTGATTTGGTAGAAGGTCTGGTCAGTGGTGTTTGATGCACCTTGTGTGGTGAAGTCTAACATAAACTCCCCAGCCCAGCTGACCACGACTTTCCTGGAGGAAATTGTGAAGTAATAAATCGTATATATGAGGAGGAATGTCCTGGCGAGTTGTGAAGGTGTTGGAGATGTTTGAGTGTGCGTTCCAGGAGGAACGAGGGGAAGGTGGGCAGGTAAGTTACAAGGTTCTTGACAGTGTTTGAACTCATAAGAACATAAGAAAGGAGGAACACTGCAGGAGGCCTGCTGGCCCATACTAGGCAGGTCCTTTACAATTCATCCCACTAACAAAACATTTGCCCAACCCAATTTTCAATGCCACCCAAGAAATAAGCTCTGATGTGAAAGTCCCTCTCAAATCCAACCCCTCCCACTCATGTACTTATCCAACCTAGATTAGAAACTACCCAAAGTCCCAGCCTCAATAACCCAACTAGGTAGACTGTTCCACTCATCAACTACCCTATTTCCAAACCAATACTTTCCTATGTCCTTTCTAAATCTAAACTTATCTAATTTAAATCCATTACTGCGGGTTCTCTCTTGGAGAGACATCCTCAAGACCTTATTAATATCCCCTTTATTAATACCTATCTTCCACTTATACACTTCGATCAGGTCTCCCCTCATTCTTCGTTGTGAGACCTCTACCCACTCTACCGGAGGTATCCCAGCGAGTGAGCACGTCTCCTGTATATCCCAGTGCTTAACAAAATAGGGAATAGCATATGAAGGTACAAATAAAAATGGGAACTATGGCTATAGTTTACTTAACATAAAAGGGCTAGAATACAACATCTCCTGATGGAAATTTACACAATATAACAATTGACCTATGAGACTTATTACCAGGGGGAAGGGTAGATGTTATCAGTAACACGGACTAGTACTCACTCTTAATTCACCGACCAGCTGACCCGAGATTCCCAATGCGTGGTCCACTACACACGCGGCTGTCCAGAGCTCTCGCTCGACGGACCTGTCACCAACAACCTCCTTGCCCCGCTCTTCCCTGGGCTTATATCGTAGTCAAAGTACCCCCTCCCCAATGGTGTATGTACCACGTGTTGCGACCTGACGCCGAGCTCTGACGCTGTTAAGAACAAAAGACCTCAGACGTGGGCGTGGCTACAGACGTCTGCCAAGGCAAGGTGTGACCATATAATTGGTTAAATTAGGTCTCCCCAGAGACCTCACAAGCCCAGCTGGACTACATCACATCCCCCTTTCTCCCCCAATTTAAAATATCTGAGAACTAGGACAATTTGTCCTAGTTATTAGACTATTTTAATCCTAATCCCTTAAATCTATTACAATACAATAGCAAATAATATGAATTCACACAGATCAGTAGGTTTAATAAATTCTAGCACAAGAAACGAATAACAATGACTCTGGTGCGAAACCTCCTTATCCGTCATGTCTCCTTAAAACTAAATATCGGGCTCCAGTGCCTTCCTGTACTCTACTAGAAATAAACTAGCTCCTGTAGTCACCCTCGCTAATTAACCATTGAGCCAAACCTCGTAAGGTTTTCCTGGCGTAGAAAACAGCTTCAGCGGGTATTATTCCTTCAAGTACTTGCAACTGAACCATTACACGACCACAATGTCGCATTTTCCTTGCACCGTACCGTGACCATTCATGACAAGGCAGGAATCGCAACCAGGACCAATCATTATCCCATTTCTAGGAACTAAAAGAAAACCTCCCATCCCTCACATAAAGGAATCCTCTTCTGACGGCGAGCCGATTGGTGTTTACAGTTCTCCACCTGAAAAGAAAATACATCCTATCTCTACTGTGATCCCTCCCGGCAAGGAGCTAGCTCACATAATATACAACACATTTTTGTCCCAACAGCTGACATAACATAGGGCATCCCCTAGCAGTAGAGATACCATACTAATACCACTCAAATCATCATTTCCCAAGCTTCACTGGCTAGTAGTAAATGACACGGTTGGCTTGACTTGGGGCCATGCTATTGACCCAGGGAGAAGCTCTCTACAAATCCTTGGGCAGAAATATGAAGGGGTCGACGGAGGAGGACATAGGGCCATTGCAGTATTCTTGTCATCTCACCTCCAGATCTGTCTACTGCTTCTACTAGAAGAGGGGTTAGCCAGAGCTTCTGGCCGACCCTAGCACTTCCTAAATTGGGCCATGTCTCATTGTGTTTACTTCATTGGCGTTTAGGAACGCTCATGCGGGTCCCTCTCGTTGAAAGCACAGCATCTGGGAATTTCACGACTCAGCAAGCAGCTTATCTTCACCACGACAATACTCCTCAGGCACCAAGGCCACCCTTCATCCGTCCAGCCTCACCCGTCAACTTCCACCTCTTGCATGGTGGTGGCACGAGAGCTGGCTACCGCTTTTCCTCAAGTCTCCCAGGTCTAATAATAGCCCTTTTGCTGGACCCAAACTGACTTCTTGGCACTTCTGCGTCTCCATCACTCCAGGCCAAATAGATTCCTGGAGTCTCCTTGGCAGATCCTGGCAACATCTCCACATCTCCTGTGAATAATAGTAGACGGCAGTATTGTTCTACAGGTGACTGGGGCTTATTGTTGGTGAGCAGGTCTCTAGAGTATTGAGCCGACCTGAGGGCGAGGCGAGTGGTCAGCTCCTTCCCTCAGGGTCCCATTTACTCACAACACTCCCTCCCTCCAGCAATAATTCCCTTACAAATTTCGTCTATACATTCTTGACCTTGTATTCATACCAACATTTTCCTCTACCAGCTGATGTAACCTATCTTTCTCATATACCTCGTCATTTACAGTCCTTTCATCCACCACATTAACATTAGGCATTACTATTTCCTCCTCAGACCAGAATGGCTTTAGTTTATTACAATGAACAATCCTCTCACTCTGGTCCTCAAACAACCCTTTAACCTTCACATTTACTGGTCCCATTTTCTCTAAGATGCGGTAAGGACCTTTCCACCTTGGACCGAGGGACCTACTCTGTTGAGGGGTTACTTCATCTTTATATACCATTACTAGGTTACCTTCCTTAAGTTTAAGAGGCTTCACTTGCCTGTCATAGTAGTGAGCATATTTTTCCTGCGCTCTACCAGATGCCTGGGCGGCAGTTCGCCAAGCAGTTCTCATTTTTGTTAGGACTTCTGAAGGATAGTCCTCACCGTATCTGACAACTGCTTGGTTCACCAAGCCTGCTGCAAAATGACAGTCATGCCCTGTAAATAGGAATAATGGTTGTGTCCCTATTGATTTGTGAATAGCGGTGTTTAAAGCAAATTGAACATATGGTATATATTTATCCCATTGTAATGGTTCTTTCTCTGAGAGAATGGCCAGTGTATTTTTGACTACTTGGTTCGTTCTCTCCACCATACCATTCGCCTGTGGATGATAAGCTGTCGTGAATGCTGTCATTATTTCTAAGGTGTTACAAACCTCTGCAAATACCTTGCTTTTAAACTCTGAACCTTGATCTGTTACTAATTCTCTAGGAGGTCCAAATATTGCTACGAATCTATCAAGGAGCGCCTCTGCAACAGTCTGTGGGTCTTTCTTAGGGATGGGTACAAGTGTTGTATACCGTGACAGATGGTCCACCAGCACAAGAACATACCTATTGCCTGAATAACTATTATGTAAGTCAATAAGATCTGCACCAACCCGGTCCAACGGCTCCTTAATCTCGGGAAAAGCTTGCAATTCCACATTAACCTGAGGGTTACCTTTCCTCCTTTGGCAATTACCACAACATTTTACATATTCGGTTACATAATTCAGGAGACCAGGAAAGTAGAACATTTCTTTGGCCCTCTTATAAGTCCTAAAAACACCTGGATGGCCAGCCATCTTGGATGAGTGTGCAAGCTTCAGAGCGGCCTTCCTGAGGACATTGGGTATTACTACCTGCTGTACTGAACGATCGTTCAGCTCCGTAATCCTATGTAGCACACCGTCTTTCATCTCGAATTCATCAATAGGGCGGCTTGGCTTGTGGCACGGGAGCTTCTCTCCCTCCAAATACTCAATTATCTCCTTCCACATGTTCTCTTCCAGTTGGTACTCTCTTAATTTTTCATTGTTCACATTCTCAATATTAACATCAACATTTATTGCTGCTACATTCCTACTCAATACGTCTGGTACATGGTGTGAGGCTCCTGGTTTATAAAGAATCTGGTACGAGTGTGCTGACAGTTCGTAACCCCATCTAGACATCCTAGGACAGCGAGTTTTCTTTTTAAATATGTGCACCAATGCCCTGTGATCTGTTATTATTTTAAAATGGCGCTGAAATACATACGGTTCAAAGTATCTCACACTTTCTACCACTGCCAAGGCTTCTTTATCAGTGATGGCATACCTGACTTCCGGTCCTTTAATCTTTCTGCTAAAATACGCTACTGGGTGTGGGTTATTTTCCTTGTCTCTTTGCATTAGGCAACCTCCTATTGCAACTGCTGAAGCGTCTGTATGTATCTCAAACTCTCTGGAAAAATCAGGAACCACTAATACCGGCTCACTTGTAAGCTCAGCCTTTAATTTTTCGTGAGCCAACTCATGTTCTTCTTAGTTAGATCTGTCAGTGGTGCTGCTAGCTCTGCAAAACCCTTAATATGTCTTCTAAAGTATCCTGCTGCACCTAGGAACCTCCTGACTTCCCTTGCTGTTCTAGGTCTTGGCATTTCAGATATTGCCTTACACTTATCAGGGTCAGGGCGAATACCTTCAGGGCTTACCTGAAAGCCTAGAAATTTAAAGCTAGTGGCTGCTATTATACATTTCTTTGCATTCAACTTAAATCCTGCTTTATCCAGTAGTTTTAGTGTCTCCACAAGGTTGTCTACATGTTCTGGAAATGACTGGGAGTAGACTACCACATCATCAAGATATGCCAGTGAGTGTCTACCCAACACAGGGCTGAGGATGAAATTTATAGCTCTTTGGAAGCTAGAGGGCGCGGTTTTTAACCCGTAGGGCATTCGTTTAAATTGGTATAATCTGACCCCATCTGAGAATGCTGTCTTCTCTCTATCTTCTTCTGAAACGGGGATGGCCCAATAAGCTGACTTAGCGTCCAAAGTCGAAAAATACTTAGCTGTTCCAAATGAATCAAGAATTTCCTGAATTAGGGGCAAGGGATAACTATCAGCTATTGTTAATTCATTCACTTTCCTATAATCCACACAGAACCGATAAGAGTTATCTGGTTTGTTTACCAACACTACAGGTGAGAGCCACGGTGATGAACTCGGTTCAATTACATCGTTCTGGAGCATGGTATTACATTCCTCCCTTATTACTCTCTTAGCCTCTTCTGGGAGTCTCCATTGACGGGTTTGGACAGGTAAACTGTCACCTGTAGGTATAGTATGCTCAATCTGGGGCAGGAAGCCTATATCTCCTTCATCCATTGAAAACAACTTTGGAAAGTTCCTTAAAGCATTCTTTATTATTTCCTTCTCAGAACATTTTAAATGATTTAGATTTACATCATTAAATGTCTTTTCCCTTTTACTTTCGTTCTGGGTGGGAGCGGCAGGCGTCACTACCCTTTCTGGGACTCTGGTATTAAATGCTCCACATTGCTGACCTCGGCCAGGTAGCTTAACGGAGTCAGGTTCAAAAATTAAGTCTTTGGGGATAATCTCAGCTGATGTTAACCTTCTACCATTCTTGAATCTTAACGGTTTACTTGTCAGATTTATCACTGGTATTAAGATATGTCTTTTCTCAGAAACCTGGGCTAGATGATGAGGCACCAGGAAGGATTCTAGCTTCCCCGCTAATTGTAAGATACTTCCTGGCTCTACCTTCCTTCCCACTGAACCTTTAATAAATTTGAATGTATTAGGTGGACATACCTGGTTATATAATACATGAACTGCATAATCTGCGTCTGCAGAGTTCACATTAGGTAACTGCGCTTCAAAAAGTGATTTAGATGGGGTTTTGAATAATTTATTACTCCTACTCATAGAAGCTATTATTGAGGGATGTTCTATGAATTTTATTGGGAAGGAAACCTCATCCAGTATCAGCCGACTGGTTCCCCTTCCTTTGCCATACGACAAGAGGAAGTCAAACCTTCTGAGAAAATCCATACCTAAGAGTAAGTCCCCTGGAAACCTTACTCCAGACACTACTAAACAAGCGTGAACTTTATTACTTTCACCCAGTTCAAAGTACAGGTCCGTTTGTCCCTCGACATTAATATCATTACCATTTACAGCAGTAATATCTCTCTTAGCTTTGCTTATTTTACAACCCCTCCAGTTATTACATACATCTCGCTTAATTATTGACACCTGACTTCCCGTATCAATGAAAGCTACCAATTTTTTTCCATTTACTCTTATTTTAATCATAGGTCTTTCATCTTTGGTAACAAGGTTATCAGACCTATCTTTCTTAACCTTGTACCTTCTTCTTTCGTTAGGAACGAAAATTAGGGCAGTTGGCCCTAATATGGCCAATCCCGCCACACTCCCAGCATTGATTAGTTCTCCGAGCATTCTGTTTATTACGCCCACCACCGCCTGTCCTGCGGTGCGGGGGTATATACTTCTTCTCATTATTGGTTGTCGCCACATATGGTGACTCAGGTGTTACTCTCTCTGAGGCAACAATTCTATCTCCCTTTCTGTCTCTACCATATTCGGACTCGAGAGACATGGCATATTGAACTAGTTCTTCGAAGGTTTTAATCGCTAGTACCATAGCAACTCTAGTTCTCATCCAGACTGGCAACCTTTCACAAAATACCTGCTTTTTATAAAGCTCCAGCTGTTCTGCATTATATTTTAAAGTGAATGTAACTTAAGAGTCTTCAATCTTTCTTCATAAGGAAGATTTCTAATGCTATGTATTAATTTAGTCATCCTACGCTGAATGTTTTCTAACGAATTTATGTCCATTTTGTAATACGGAGACCAGAACTGAGCTGCATAATCTAGGTGATGCCTTACTAATGATATATAAAGCTGCAGTATGACCTCTGGACTTCTGTTGCTTACACTTCTTGATATAAATCCCAGTAATCTATTCGCCTTATTACGTACGCTTAGGCATTGCTGTCTTGGTTTAAGGTTGCTGCTCACCATAACCCCTAAGTCCTTTTCGCAATCTGTATGGCTAAGTTCTACATCATTTAATTTATAAGTACTAGGGTTATGGGCACTCCCGAGCTTCAGAACCTTGCATTTATCTACATTGAACTGCATCTGCCACTTTTCTGACCAAGAATAGAGTTTGTTTAAATCCTCCTGAAGTTCCATAACATCTACGTTTGAATCAATTATCCTACCTATCTTTGTGTCATCGGCGAATTTGCTCATATCACTAGTAATTCCCTCATCAAGATCATTGATATATATTATAAACAACAACGGGCCCAAGACTGATCCCTGTGGAACGCCACTTGTTACAGATCCCCACTCGGATTTAACCCCATTTATGGACACTCTCTGCTTCCTGTCAGTGAGCCATGACTCGATCCACGAGAGTACTTTTCCCCCAATGCCATGAGCTGCCACTTTCTTTAACAGTCTATGGTGCGGAACTCTATCAAAAGCCTTCCTAAAATCTAAGTAAATAATATCAAATTCTTTATTGTGGTCAACAGCCTCAAAAGCTTTACTGAAGAAAGTTAATAAATTAGTTAGACAAGACCGGCCTCTTGTGAATCCATGCTGAGTATCATTAATCAAGCTATGCTTATCGAGATGGCTTCTTATAATCTCAGCTATAATTGACTCTAGTAATTTGCCTACAATTGAGGTCAGGCTTATTGGGCGGTAATTTGACGGTAACGACTTGTCCCCTGTTTTAAAAATAGGAATTACATTAGCCATCTTCCACATATCAGACACTACACCTGTTTGAAGAGATAAATTAAAAATATTAGTTAATGGTTCACAGAGTTCCATTTTGCATTCCTTAAGAACCCTTGAAAAAACCTCATCAGGACCCGGCGACTTATTTTGCTTCAGTCTGTCTATCTGCTTCACAACCATCTCACTAGTGACTGTGATGTTACATAATTTATCTTCTTCTAGCCCACTGTAAAAATTAATTACTGGAATATTGTTAGTGTCTTCCTGTGTAAAAACTGAGAGAAAATAATTATTTAAAATCAAGCACATTTCATTCTCTTTGTCAGTAAGGTGCCCATAGTTATTTTTAAGGGGACCTATCTTATCTCTAACTTTTGTTCTATAGACCTAGAAAAAAATTTTGGGTTTGTTTTAGAATCCCTAGCAACTTTAATTTCATAGTCCCTTTTAGCTTTTCTTATCCCCTTTTTAATGTCCCTCTTAATGTCAATATACTGATTCATAAGATGACCCTCACCTCTTTTGATACGCCTATAAATTCCTTTCTTATGCCCTAGTAGATATTTGAGCCTATTATTCATCCATTTTGGGTCATTTCTATTTGATCTAATTTCTTTATATGGGATAAACGTTCTTTGAGCAGCATGTATAGTGTTCAGAAAACTGTCATATTGATAGCTCTCTTCGTTACCCCAGTCAACAGATGATAAGTGTTCTCTAAGCCCATCGTAATCTGCTAAGCGAAAATCTGGGACTGTTACTGAGTTATCGCTACTATCATACTTCCATTCAATGCTAAATGTAATTGATTTGTGGTCGCTGGCACCCAGTT
Organism: Cherax quadricarinatus; assembly: GCF_038502225.1. Classification (NCBI taxonomy): domain Eukaryota; kingdom Metazoa; phylum Arthropoda; class Malacostraca; order Decapoda; family Parastacidae; genus Cherax; species Cherax quadricarinatus. The sequence goes on from NC_091335.1 coordinate 29,762,866, forward strand.
CCTCTGAAATTTCTAAATTATTAACAAGGGATTCATTGTTTGCCATAACTAAGTCAAGCAGGTTATTTCCCCTTGTAGGTTCTGTCACAAACTGCTTCAAAAAACAATCCTGAAATACTTCTAAGAAGTCGTATGATTCTAAATTCCCAGTCAAGAAATTCCAATCAATATGACTAAAGTTAAAGTCTCCTAGAATTACTACATTATTGTGCCTTGTGGCCTTAACAATTTCCTCCCATAGTAGTTTCCCTTGGTCCCTATCTAAGTTTGGGGGACGGTATGTCACTCGTAAAATCAGTTTTTCATGCCCCTCTGAAAATTCTATCCAAACAGACTCTGTATGTGTTACTTCAGACTTAATACCCGTTTTTATGCAACAGTTCAAGCGATCTCGGACATACAATGCCACCCCACCCCCCCTCCCAATACTTCTATCTTCTTGGAACAATTTAAAACCCTGAATATGACATTCCGCAGGCATGTCCCGACTTTTTGAATTAAACCACGTCTCAGTTAAGGCAAATACATCAATGTTACCTACACTAGCAACTAATCTCAACTCGTCCATCGTATTCCTAGCACTACGGCAATTAGCAAAATAAACATTGAAAGACTCTCCTTTCTCTTTACCATTCCTGCTCATTTCTATTTTTCTACTAAACCTATTACTGTCCTTATCACCCAAGGTCCCTGGCTTTTCAACATCTATCTCGTTCTTATTATTACTAGTTCCCCTAGAACTCGTAATATTGCTACACTGGGACTTCACTGTTTTCCTGCCAAAACCCATACCACTAACTATTCCTAGTTTAAAGTCCTAACTGCTCCCTCCACTGCAGTTGCCAGTGCTCCCACCCCACACCTAGATAAGTGAACCCCATCCCTAGCATACATGTCATTTCTGCCATAGAAGAGGTCCCAGTTGTCAATGAATGTTACCGCATTTTCCTTACAGTATTTGTCCAGCCAGCAATTGACACCAATTGCCCTGGACAACCATTCATTTCCAACTCCCCTCCTTGGCAAAATACCACATATGAGAGGGTTCCCACCCTTACTTCTAATTATTTCTATTGCTGACCTATACCTGTTAATCAGGTCCTCACTCCTACGTCTGCCAACATCGTTGCCTCCAGCACTGAGACAGATAATAGGATTGCTCCCATTACCTCTCATGATGTCATCCAGACGGCTAACAATATCCTCCATCCCAGCCCCAGGAAAGCAAACTCTCTGTCTCCTACTCCTGTCCTTCAAGCAGAACGCCCTATCCATATACCTAACTTGGCTATCCCCAACAACAACAATATTCGTACCTTCCTTAATGTCTTTCGTCATGACGTTCCCAGTAGTCGACTCACATTCGTCGGGTAGCACTGAGAATATATTGGATGTTTCCACAACAGTTTCCACGGCAGTCTCTTTCTTCTTCATCGTTTCTACCTTTCCATTCATCTTCTTGATCGTCAACTTCTTTCCCTGCTGTCCAGCCACTGACCAGTTTCCCTTCTTGACCTGAGGACTCAAAACAGGAGGACTACTCCGAATCTTTTTGTTTTCCTCGGTCAGTCGCCGAATTTCCATATTCGCCAACCTCAATTCTTCCTTAAGCTGTTGGTAAAGTTGCTCGATGGAAAGCATCTTGCTTCAATTCTAGAGAGCGCGCAAAGAGGTCTTCACAGAGCCAAATACACGTCAACACTCAACACTCCAGCTGTGACGGAATTTGCAGAGATATGTTATTGGAATAGAAAGATGTCGGAGTGACGTGGATTAATTTGTGTGTGAGGAGATGGTGTGTGTCGGAGGAAAATAGAGTTGACTAGCGAAATGGTACTGACACGATTGCAAACAAACCATACTACGGGCGGGGTTAGAACCCTCGATCAGAGAGTCACAAAACTGCAAACCGACGCGCTAGCCACTGGGACAGCTGGCTACAAGAATCGTCCAATTAGGTATATTTATACACCATAGGAAATTAGCTAACCTTCGTATGGAGTATAAATCTTGTTGTAGCCAAGTGGCCCAGTGGCTAGCGCGTCGGTCTGGAGTTTTGTGACTCTGATCATGGGTTCTAACCCCGCCCGTGGTATGGTTTGTTTAGAGAGAACTGGAAAGGTCCGTGTTTATTGGTACAAGAATATGGCGTGAGAAAAAATGTTTATAGTAAGATATTGTCTTTGTACAGAATCTTTTTATAATTCAAAGCAAACATCTGACTTGTTGTCTAAACTAAATAATTTTGTGTTTTAATTGTGTATTTTTATGCATCCAACTACGTACTTCACATGTTGCAAACACTAGTGCAGTCTGCAGTGTTGTTAACACTAGTGCAGTCTGCAGTGTTGTTAACAATAGTGCAGTCTGCAGTGTTGTTAACACTAGTGCAGTCTGCAGTGTTGTTAACAATAGTGCAGTCTGCAGTGTTGTTAACAATAGTGCAGTCTGCAGTGTTGCAAACACTAGTGCAGTCTGCAGTGTTGCAAACACTAGTGCAGTCTGCAGTGTTGCAAACACTAGTGCAGTCTGCAGTGTTGCAAACACTAGTGCAGTCTGCAGTGTTGTTAACACTAGTGCAGTCTGCAGTGTTGTTAACACTAGTGCAGTCTGCAGTTTTGCAAACACTAGTGCAGTCTGCAGTGTTGCAAACACTAGTGCAGTCTGCAGTGTTGCAAACACTAGTGCAGTCTGCAGTGTTGTTAACACTAGTGCAGTCTGCAGTGTTGCAAACACTAGTGCAATCTGCAGTGTTGCAAACACTAGTGCAGTCTGCAGTGTTGCAAACACTAGTGCAGTCTGCAGTGTTGCAAACACTAGTGCAGTCTGCAGTGTTGCAAATACTAGTGCAGTCTGCAGTGTTGCAAACACTAGTGCAGTCTGCAGTGTTGCAAACACTAGTACATTCTGCAGTGTTGCAAACACTAGTGCAGTCTGCAGTGTTGCTAACACTAGTGCAGTCTGCAGTGTTGTTAACACTAGTGCTGTCTGCAGTGTTGTTAACACTAGTGCAGTCTGCAGTGTTGTTAACACTAGCGCAGTCTGCAGTGTTAACACTAGTGCAGTCTGCAGTGTTGCAAACACTAGTGCAGTCTGCAGTGTTGCAAACACTAGTGCAGTCTGCAGTGTTGCTAATACTAGTGCAGTCTGCAGTGTTGTTAACACTAGTGCAGTCTGCAGTGTTGTTAATACTAGTGCAGTCTGCAGTGTTAACACTAGTGCAGTCTGCAGTGTTGTTAACACTAGTGCAGTCTGCAGTGTTGTTAACACTAGTGCAGTCTGCAGTGTTGTTAACACTAGTGCAGTCTGCAGTGTTGTTAACACTAGTGCAGTCTGCAGTGTTGCAAACACTAGTGCAGTCTGCAGTGTTGCTAACACTAGTGCAGTCTGCAGTGTTGTTAACACTAGCGCAGTCTGCAGTGTTGTTAACACTAGTGCAGTCTGCAGTGTTGTTAACACTAGTGCAGTCTGCAGTGTTAACAACACTAGTGCAGTCTGCAGTGTTGTTAACACTAGTGCAGTCTGCAGTGTTGTTAACACTAGTGCAGTCTGCAGTGTTAACACTAGTGCAGTCTGCAGTGTTAACACTATTGCAGTCTGCAGTGTTGTTAACACTAGTGCAGTCTGCAGTGTTGCAAACACTAGTGCAGTCTGCAGTGTTGCAAACACTAGTGCAGTCTGCAGTGTTGCTAACACTAGTGCAGTCTGCAGTGTTAACACTAGTGCAGTCTGCAGTGTTGCAAACACTAGTGCAGTCTGCAGTGTTGCTAACACTAGTGCAGTCTGCAGTGTTGTTAACACTAGTGCAGTCTGCAGTGTTGTTAACACTAGTGCAGTCTGCAGTGTTAACACTAGTGCAGTCTGCAGTGTTGTTAACACTATTGCAGTCTGCAGTGTTGCAAACACTAGTGCAGTCTGCAGTGTTGCAAACACTAGTGCAGTCTGCAGTGGTGCAAACACTAGTGCAGTCTGCAGTGGTGCAAACACTAGTGCAGTCTGCAGTGTTGTTAACACTAGTGCAGTCTGCAGTGTTGTTAACACTAGTGCAGTCTGCAGTGTTACAAACACTAGTGCAGTCTGCAGTGTTGCAAACACTAGTGCAGTCTGCAGTGTTGCAAACACTAGTGCAGTCTGCAGTGGTGCAAACACTAGTGTAGTCTGCAGTGGTGCAAACACTAGTGCAGTCTGCAGTGTTGCAAACACTAGTGCAGTCTGCAGTGTTGCAAACACTAGTGCAGTCTGCAGTGTTGTTAACACTAGTGCAGTCTGCAGTGTTGCAAACACTAGTGCAGTCTGCAGTGTTGCAAACACTAGTGCAGTCTGCAGTGTTGTTAACACTAGTGCAGTCTGCAGTGTTGTTAACACTAGTGCAGTCTGCAGTGTTGCAAACACTAGTGCAGTCTGCAGTGTTGCAAACACTAGTGCAGTCTGCAGTGTTGTTAACACTAGTGCAGTCTGCAGTGTTGCAAACACTAGTGCAGTCTGCAGTGTTGCAAACACTAGTGCAGTCTGCAGTGTTGCAAACACTAGTGCAGTCTGCAGTGTTGCAAACACTAGTGCAGTCTGCAGTGTTAACACTAGTGCAGTCTGCAGTGTTGCAAACACTAGTGCAGTCTGCAGTGTTGCAAATACTAGTGCAGTCTGCAGTGTTGCAAATACTAGTGCAGTCTGCAGTGTTGCAAACACTAGTGCAGTCTGCAGTGTTGCAAACACTAGTGCAGTCTGCAGTGTTGCAAACACTAGTACATTCTGCAGTGTTGCAAACACTAGTGCAGTCTGCGGTGTTGCTAACACTAGTGCAGTCTGCAGTGTTGTTAACACTAGTGCTGTCTGCAGTGTTGTTAACACTAGTGCAGTCTGCAGTGTTGGTAACACTAGTGCAGTCTGCAGTGTTGGTAACACTAGTGCAGTCTGCAGTGTTAACACTAGTGCAGTCTGCAGTGTTGCAAACACTAGTGCAGTCTGCAGTGTTGCTAATACTAGTGCAGTTTGCAGTGTTGTTAACACTAGTGCAGTCTGCAGTGTTAATACTAGTGCAGTCTGCAGTGTTGTTAACACTAGTGCAGTCTGCAGTGTTGTTAACACTAGTGCAGTCTGCAGTGTTGTTAACACTAGTGCAGTCTGCAGTGTTGTTAACACTAGTGCAGTCTGCAGTGTTGTTAACACTAGTGCAGTCTGCAGTGTTGTTAACACTAGTGCAGTCTGCAGTGTTAACACTAGTGCAGTCTGCAGTGTTAACACTAGTGCAGTCTGCAGTGTTGTTAACACTAGTGCAGTCTGCAGTGTTGTTAACACTAGTGCAGTCTGCAGTGTTGCAAACACTAGTGCAGTCTGCAGTGTTGCAAACACTAGTGCAGTCTGCAGTGTTGCAAACACTAGTGCAGTCTGCAGTGTTGCTAACACTAGTGCAGTCTGCAGTGTTGTTAACACTAGTGCAGTCTGCAGTGTTAACAACACTAGTGCAGTCTGCAGTGTTAACAACACTAGTGCAGTCTGCAGTGTTAACAACACTAGTGCAGTCTGCAGTGTTAACAACACTAGTGCAGTCTGCAGTGTTAACAACACTAGTGCAGTCTGCAGTGTTAACAACACTAGTGCAGTCTGCAGTGTTGTTAACACTAGTGCAGTCTGCAGTGTTGTTAACACTAGTGCAGTCTGCAGTGTTGTTAACACTAGTGCAGTCTGCAGTGTTAACACTAGTGCAGTCTGCAGTGTTGTTAACACTAGTGCAGTCTGCAGTGTTGTTAACACTAGTGCAGTCTGCAGTGTTGTTAACACCAGTGCAGTCTGCAGTGTTGCAAACACTAGTGCAGTCTGCAGTGTTGCAAACACTAGTGCAGTCTGCAGTTGTGCAAACACTAGTGCAGTCTGCAGTGTTGCAAACACTAGTGCAGTCTGCAGTGTTAACACTAGTGCAGTCTGCAGTGTTGTTAACACTAGTGCAGTCTGCAGTGTTACAAACACTAGTGCAGTCTGCAGTGTTGCAAACACTAGTGCAGTCTGCAGTGTTGCAAACACTAGTGCAGTCTGCAGTGTTGCAAACACTAGTGCAGTCTGCAGTGTTGTTAACACTATTGCAGTCTGCAGTGTTGTTAACACTAGTGCAGTCTGCAGTGTTGTTAACACTAGTGCAGTCTGCAGTGTTGCTAACACTAGTGCAGTCTGCAGTGTTGTTAACACTAGTGCAGTCTGCAGTGTTGTTAACACTAGTGCAGTCTGCAGTGTTGCTAACACTAGTGCAGTCTGCAGTGTTGTTAACACTAGTGCAGTCTGCAGTGTTGTTAACACTAGTGCAGTCTGCAGTGTTGTTAACACTAGTGCAGTCTGCAGTGTTGTTAACACCAGTGCAGTCTGCAGTGTTGCAAACACTAGTGCAGTCTGCAGTGTTGCAAACACTAGTGCAGTCTGCAGTGGTGCAAACACTAGTGCAGTCTGCAGTGTTGCAAACACTAGTGCAGTCTGCAGTGTTGCAAACACTAGTGCAGTCTGCAGTGTTGTTAATACTAGTGCAGTCTGCAGTGTTACAAACACTAGTGCAGTCTGCAGTGTTGCAAACACTAGTGCAGTCTGCAGTGTTGCAAACACTAGTGCAGTCTGCAGTGGTGCAAACACTAGTGCAGTCTGCAGTGTTGTTAACACTATTGCAGTCTGCAGTGTTGTTAACACTAGTGCAGTCTGCAGTGTTGCTAACACTAGTGCAGTCTGCAGTGTTGCTAACACTAGTGCAGTCTGCAGTGTTGCTAACACTAGTGCAGTCTGCAGTGTTATTAACACTAGTGCAGTCTGCAGTGTTGTTAACACTAGTGCAGTTTGCAGTGTTGTTAACACTAGTGCAGTCTGCAGTGTTAACACTAGTGCAGTCTGCAGTGTTAACACTAGTGCAGTCTGCAGTGTTGCAAACACTAGTGCAGTCTGCAGTGTTGTTAACACTAGTGCAGTCTGCAGTGTTGTTAACACTAGTGCAGACTGCAGAGTTGTTAACACTAGTGCAGTCTGCAGTGTTGTTAACACTAGTGCAGTCTGCAGTGTTGTTAACACTAGTGCAGTCTGCAGTGTTGTTAACACTAGTGCAGTCTGCAGTGTTGTTAACACTAGTGCAATCTGCAGTGTTGTTAACACTAGTGCAGTCTGCAGTGTTGCAAACACTAGTGCAGTCTGCAGTGTTGTTAACACTAGTGCAGTCTGCAGTGTTGTTACCACTAGTGCAGTCTGCAGTGTTGTTAACACTAGTGCAGTCTGCAGTGTTGTTAACACTAGTGCAGTCTGCAGTGTTGCAAACACTAGTGCAGTCTGCAGTGTTGCAAACACTAGTGCAGTCTGTAGTGTTGTTAACACTAGTGCAGTCTGCAGTGTTAACACTAGTGCAGTCTGCAGTGTTGTTAACACTAGTGCAGTCTACAGTGTTGCAAACACTAGTGCAGTCTGCAGTGTTGCACACCCTAGTGAAGTCTGCAGTGTTGCAAACACTAGTGCAGTCTGCAGTGTTGCAAACACTAGTGCAGTCTGCAGTGTTGCAAACACTAGTGCAGTCTGCAGTGTTGCAAACACTAGTGCAGTCTGCAGTGTTGCAAACACTAATGCAGTCTGCAGTGTTGTTAACACTAGTGCAGTCTGCAGTGTTGTTAACACTAGTGCAGTCTGCAGTGTTAACACTAGTGCAGTCTGCAGTGTTAACACTAGTGCAGTTTGCAGTGTTGCAAACACTAGTGCAGTCTTCAATGTTGCAAACACTAGTGCAGTCAGCAGTGGTGCAAACACTAATACAGTCTGCAGTGTTGCAAACACTAGTACAGTCTGCAGTGTTGCAAACACTAGTACAGTCTGCAGTGTTAACACTAGTGCAGTCTCCAGTGTTGCAAACACTAGTGCAGTCTGCAGTGTTGTTAACACTAGTGTAGTGTGCAGTGTTAACACTAGTGCAGTCTGCAGTGTTGCAAACACTAGTGCAGTCTGCAGTGTTGCAAACACTAGTGCAGTCTGCAGTGTTGCAAACACTAGTGCAGTGTGCAGTGTTGCAAACACTAGCGCAGTGTGCAGTGTTGCAAACACTCGTGCAGTCTGCAGTGTTGCAAACACTAGTGCAGTCTGCAGTGTTGCAAACACTAGCGCAGTATGCAGTGTTGCAAACACTAGTGCAGTCTGCAGTGTTGCAAACACTAGTGCAGTCTGCAGTGTTGCAAACACTAGTGCAGTCTGCAGTGTTGCAAACACTAGTGCAGTCTGCAGTGTTGCAAACACTAATGCAGTCTGCAGTGTTGCAAACACTAATGCAGTCTGCAGTGTTGCAAACACTAATGCAGTCTGCAGTGTTGCAAACACTAGCGCAGTCTGCAGTGTTGCAAACAATGTTGCAAACAATACGTCTCCTGTAAAGTAAAACGACACAAGTGCAACTAAGGTGACATTTTATTTTGGTTATTTCGGTAACATAAAAATAAGTTACCCAAGTAATAAGTTACCAAGTAATAAGTTACCCAAGTAATAAGTTACCCAAGTAATAAGTTGCCAAGTAATAAGTTACTTAAGTAATAAGTTACCAAGTAATAAGTTAGCCAAGTAATAAGTTAACCAAGTAATAAGTTACCAAGTAATAAGTTACCCAAGTAATAAGTTACCCAAGTAATAAGTTACCAAGTAATAAGTTACCCAAGTAATAAGTTACCCAAGTAATAAGTTACCCAAGTATTAAATTACCCAAGTAATAAATTACCCAAGTAATAAGTTACCCAAGTAATAAGTTACATAAGTATTAAGTTACATAAGTAATAAGTTACCCAAGTAATAAGTTACCCAAGTAATAAGTTACCCAAGTAATAAGTTACCCAAGTAATAAGTTACCCAAGTAATAAGTTACCCAAGTAATAAGTTACCCAAGTAATAAGTTACCCAAGTAATAAGTTACCCAAGTAATAAGTTACCCAAGTAATAAGTTACCCAAGTAATAAGTTACCCAAGTAATAAGTTACCCAAGTAATAAGTTACCCAAGTCATAAGTTACCCAAGTAATAAGTTACCCAAGTAATAAGTTACCCAATTAATAAGTTACCCAAGTAATAAGTTACCCAAGTAATAAGTTACCCAAGTAATAAGTTACCCAAGTCATAAGTTACCCAAGTAATAAGTTACCCAAGTAATAAGTTACCCAAGTCATAAGTTACCCAAGTAATAAGTTACCCAAGTAATAAGTTACCCAATTAATAAGTTACCCAAGTAATAAGTTACCCAAGTAATAAGTTACCCAAGTAATAAGTTACCCAAGTCATAAGTTACCCAAGTAATAAGTTACCCAATTAATAAGTTACCCAAGTAATAAGTTACCCAAGTAATAGCTTTTATGTCCTTTTACTCATGTGCAAGTTAATTCTTTTATCATATTGTTGTACTACTACGACTTACATCATTACTACTACCACGACTTACATCACTACTACTACTACAACTTACATTACTACTACTACTACTAAAACTTACATCACTACTACTACTACAACTTACATCACTACTACTACAACAACTTACATTACTTCTGCTACTACAACTTACATCACTACTACTACTGAAGATTGAGACACTTATGCAGCATATGGGAATCTTTATTCAGGAAACGTTTCGCTACACAGTGGCTTTATCAGTCCAATACAAAGAGGACTGAACACATCGACTCCAGGTTGAGGGACTGATTACCTCATTCTCCTCCTCTCCTTACGCCTTCCTCTTTGTATTGGAATGATGAAGCCACTGTGTGGCGAAACGTTTCCTGAATAAAGATTCCCATATGCTGCATAAGTGTCTCAATCTTCAACTTGTCGGTTTTTCAAACCATTCATCACTACTACTACTACAACTTACATCACTACTACTACTACTACTTACATCACTACTGCTACTACAACTTACATTACTACTACTACTACAACTTACATTACTACTACTACAACTTACATTACTACTACTACTACAACTTACATTACTACTACTACAACTTACATCACTGCTACTACTACAACTTACATCACTACTACTACAACTTACATCACTACTACTACAACTTACATCACTACTACTACTACAACTTACATCACTACTACTACAACTTACATTACTACTACTACAACTTACATTACTACTACTACTACAACTTACATCACTACTACTACTACAACTTACATTACTACTACTACTACAACTTACATCACTACTACTACTACAACTTACATTACTACTACTACTACAACTTACATTACTACTACTACAACTTACATTACTACTACTACAACTTACATTACTACTACTACTACAACTTACATTACTACTACTACTACACTACTACAACTTACTTACATCACTACTACTACTACAACTTACATTACTACTACTACTACAACTTACATTACATCACTACTACTACTACTACTACATTACTACTACTACTACAACTTACATACTACTACTACAACTTACATTACTACTACTACTACAACTTACATTACTACTACAACTTACATTACTACTACTACACATTACTTACTACTACTACTACTACAACTTACATTACTACTACTACTACAACTTACATTACTACTACTACAACTTACATTACTACTACTACAACTTACATTACTACTACTACTACAACTTACATTACTACTACTACAACTTACATTACTACTACTACTACAACTTACATTACTACTACTACAACTTACATTACTACTACTACAACTTACATTACTACTACTACAACTTACATCACTACTACTACTACAACTTACATTACTACTACTACTACAACTTACATTACTACTACTACTACAACTTACATTACTACTACTACAACTTACATTACTACTACTACAACTTACATTACTACTACTACAACTTACATTACTACTACTACAACTTACATTACTACTACTACAACTTACATTACTACTACTACAACTTACATTACTACTACTACAACTTACATTACTACTACTACAACTTACATCACTACTACTCGTACAACTTACATCACTACTATTACTACAACTTACATCACTACTACTACTACAACTTACATCACTACTATTACTACAACTTACATCACTACTACTACAACAATTTACATCACTACTACTCGTACAACTTACATCACTACTATTACTACAACTTACATCACTACTACTACTACAACTTACATCACTACTACTCGTACAACTTACATCACTACTATTACTACAACTTACATCACTACTACTACTACAACTTACATCACTACTATTACTACAACTTACATTACTACTACTACAACTTACATCACTACTACTACAACTTACGTCACTACTACTACAACTTACATTACTACTACTACAACTTACATCACTACTACTACAACTTACATCACTACTACTACTACAACTTACATAAGAACATAAGAAAGGAGGAACACTGCGGCAGGCCTGTTGGCCCATACTAGGCAGGTCCTTTACAATTCATCCCACTAACAAACATTTGACCAACCCAATTTTCAATGCCACCCAAGAAACAAGCTCCGATGTGCAAGTCCCACTCAAATCCAACCCCTCCCACTCATGTACTTATCCAACCTAAATTAGAAACTACCCAAAGTCCTAGCCTCAATAACCCAACTAGGTAGACTGTTCCACTCATCAACTACCCTTTTTCGAAACCAATACTTTCCTATGTCCTTTCTAAATCTAAACTTATCTAATTTAAATCCATTACTGCGGGATCTCTCTTGGAGAGATATCCTCAAGACCTTGTTAATATCCCCTTTATTAATACCTATCTTCCACTTATACACTTCGATCAGGTCTCCCCTCATTCCTCGTCTAACAAGTGAATGTAACTTAAGAGTCTTCAATCTTTCTTCATAAGGAAGATTTCTAATGCTATGTATTAATTTAGTCATCCTACGCTGAATGTTTTCTAACGAATTTATGTCCATTCTGTAATATGGAGACCAGAATTGAGCTGCATAATCTAGGTGAGGCCTTACTAATGATGTATAAAGCTGCAGTATGACCTCTGGACTTCTGTTGCTTACACTTCTTGATATAAATCCCAGTAATCTATTTGCCTTATTACGTACGCTTAGGCATTGCTGTCTTGGTTTAAGGTTGCTGCTTACCATAACCCCCAAGTCCTTTTCGCAATCTGTATGGCTAAGTTCTACATTATTTAACTTATACGTGCTAGGGTTATGGACACTCCCGAGCTTCAGAACCTTGCATTTATCTACATAGAACTGCATCTGCCACTTTTCTGACCAAGAGTAGAGTTTGTTTAAATCTTCCTGAAGTTCCCTAACATCTACGTTTGAATCAATTATCCTACCTATCTTCGTGTCATCGGCGAATTTGCTCATATCACTAGTAATTCCTTCATCAAGATCATTGATATATATTATAAACAACAACGGGCCCAAGACTGATCCCTGTGGAACGCCACTTGTTTCTGATCCCCACTCGGATTTAACCCCATTTATGGACACTCTCTGCTTCCTGTCTGTGAGCCATGATTTGATCCACGAGAGCACTCTTCCCCCAATGCCATGAGCTGCTACTTTCTTCAACAGTCTTTGGTGTGGAACTCTATCAAATGCCTTACTAAAATCTAAGTAAATAATATCAAATTCTTTATCGTGGTCAACAGCTTCAAAAGCTTTACTGAAGAAAGTTAATAAATTAGTTAGACAAGACCGGCCTCTTGTGAATCCATGCTGAGTATCATTAATCAAGCTATGCTTATCGAGATGGCTTCTTATAATCTCAGCTATAATTGACTCTAGTAATTTGCCTACAATTGAGGTCAGGCTTATTGGGCGGTAATTTGACGGTAACGACTTGTCCCCTGTTTTAAAAATAGGAATTACATTAGCCATCTTCTACATATCAGACACTACACCTGTTTGAAAAGATAAATTAAAAATATTAGTTAATGGTTCACAGACTTCCATTTTGCATTCCTTTAGAACCCTTGAAAAAACCTCATCAGGACCCGGTGACTTATTTTGCTTCAGTCTGTCTATCTGCTTCACGACCATTTCACTAGTGACTGTGATGTTACATAATTTATCTTCTTCTGGCCCACTATAAAAATTAATTACCGGAATATTATTAGTGTCTTCCTGTGTAAAAACCGAGAGAAAATAATTATTTAAAATCGAGCACATTTCATTCTCTTTGTCAGTAAGATGCCCATAGTTATTTTTAAGGGGACCTATCTTATCTCTAACTTTTGTTCGATATACCTGGAAAAAACTTTTTGGGTTAGTTTTAGAATCCCTAGCAACTTTAATTTCATAGTCCCTTTTAGCTTTTATTATCCCCTTTTTAATGTCCCTCTTAATGTCAATATACTGATTCATAAGATGACCCTCGCCTCTTTTGATAGGCCTATAAATTCCTTTCTTATGCCCTAGTAGATATTTCAGCCTATTATTCATCCATTTTGGGTCATTTCTATTTGATCTAATTTCTTTATAAGGGATAAACGTTCTTTGAGCAGCATGTATTGTGTTCAGAAAACTGTCATATTGATAGCTCTCTTCGTTACCCCAGTCAACAGATGATAAGTGTTCTCTAAGCCCATGGTAATCTGTTAAGCGAAAATCTGGGACTGTTACTGAGTTATCGCTACTGTCGTACTTCCATTCAATTCTAAATGTAATTGATTTGTGGTCGCTAGCACCCAGTTCCTCTGAAACTTCTAAATTATTAACAAGGGATTCATTGTTTGCCAGAACTAAGTCAAGTTCTGTCACAAACTGCTTCAAAAAACAATCCTGAACTACTTCTAAGAAGTCGTATGATTCTAAATTCCCAGTCAAGAAATTCCAATCAATATGACTAAAGTTAAAGTCTCCTAGAATTACTATATTATCGTGCCTTGTGGCCCTAACAATTTCCTCCCATAGTAGTCTCCCCTGGTCCCTATCTAAATTTGGGGGACGGTATATCACACCTAAAGTTAATTTTTCATGCCCCTCTGAAAATTCTATCCAAACAAACTCTGTATGTGTTACTTCAGACTTAATACCAGTTTTTATGCAACAGTTCAAGCGATCTCGGACATACAATGCCACCCCACCCCCCTTCCCGATACTTCTATCTACTTGGAACAATTTAAAACCCTGAATGTGACATTCTGTAGGCATGTCTCGACTTTTTGAATTAAACCACGTCTCCGTAATGGCAAATACATCTATGTTACCTGCACTAGCAACTAGTCTCAACTCGTCCATCTTATTCCTAGCACTGCGACAATTTGTGTAATAAATACTTAAAGACCCTTCTCTCTCTTTACCCTTCCTGCTCCTTTCTGTTATTCCACTAAACCTATTACTGTCCTTGTCAATTAGTGCCACTGGCTTTCCAATATCCACCTCATTTTGCCTATTACTAGTTCTCCTAGTACTCATATTACTACCCTGAGACTTCACAGTTTTCCCGCCAAAACCCATACCACTAACTATTCCTAGTTTAAAGACCTAACAGCTCCCTCCACTGAAGTTGCCAGTGCTCCCACCCCAGACCTAGATAAGTGAACCCCATCCCTGGCATACATGTCATTTCTGCCATAGAAGAGGTCCCAGTTGTCAATGAATGTTACCGCATTTTCCTTACAGTATTTGTCCAGCCAGCAATTGACACCAATTGCTCTGGACAACCATTCATTTCCAACTCCTCTCCTTGGCAAAATGCCACATATGACAGGTTTCCCACCCTTCCTCCTAATTATCTCTATTGCTGACCTATACCTGCTAATCAGGTCCTCACTCCTACGTCTGCCAACATCGTTGCCTCCAGCACTGAGACAGATAATAGGATTGCTCCCATTACCTCTCCTGATGTCATCCAGACGGCTAACAATATCCTTCATCCCAGCCCCAGGAAAACACACACTCTGTCTCCTACTCCTGTACTTCAAGCAGAATGCCCTATCCATGTACCTAATCTGGCTATCCCCAACATCAACAATGTTTTTACCTTCCATGGCGTCGTCCGTCGTGATGCTCCGAGTAGTCGACTCACATTCGCCAGGTAGCATTACACCACTTGTAGAATTCGTCAAGACGTTCTCGATGGTCTTCGTTGGGGTTTCTAGGGATGTTTCACTCACGTCTGCCAATGTTTCTTTGGTGCTCGTTGTGGCATTCCCAGTAGAACACTCACATTCGTCGGGTAGCACCGAGAATGGGTTGGAAGTTTCCACGGTAGTCTTCTGGTTTCTCGTTGTTTCTGCCTCTCCAACCGTTTTCTTGATCTTCAGCTTGGTTCCATGTTGCCCGGCCACTGACCAAGCTCCCCTCTTAACCTGGGGACTCACAACAGGAGGATTACTACGAATCCTCTTGTTCTCCTCCGATAATCGCCGAATATCCATCTTAGCAACTCTGAGCTCTTCTCTCAGCTGCTGGTAAAGTTGCTCAAGAGAGGGCATCCTGGTTCAGATTCACAGAGAGCACACAAACAGGTCTTCACAGAGCTAAGTACACGTCACCACTGAGCTAAGTACACGTCACCACTACAACTTACATCACTACTACTACTACAACTTACATCAATACTACTACAACTTACATCACTACTACTACTACAACTTACATCACTACTACTACTACAACTTACATCACTACTACTACTACAACTTACATCACTACTACTACTACAACTTACATCACTACTACTACTACAACTTACATCACTACTACTACTACAACTTACATCAATACTACTACAACTTACATCACTACTACTACTACAACTTACATCACTACTACTACTACAACTTACATCACTACTACTACTACAACTTACATCAATACTACTACAACTTACATCACTACTACTACTACAACTTACATCACTACTACTACAACTTACATCACTATTACTACAACATATTACTACAACTACAACTTACATCACTACTACTACTACAACTTACATCACTACTACTACAACTTACATTACTACTACTACAACTTACATCACTACTACTACTACAACTTACATCACTACTACTACTACAACTTACATCACTACTACTACTACAACTTACATCACTACTACTACTACAACTTACATCACTACTACAACTTACATCACCACTACTACAACTTACATCACTACTACTACTACAACTTACATCACTACTACTACTACTACTACAACAACTTACATCACTACTACTACAACTTACATCACTACTACTACAACTTACATCACTACTACTACTACAACTTACATCACTACTACTACTACAACTTACATCACTACTACTACTACAACTTACATCACTACTACTACTACAACTTACATCACTACTACTACTACTACTACAACTTACATCACTACTACTATTACAACTTACATTACTACTACTACTACAACTTACATCACTACTACTACTACAACTTACATTACTACTACTACTACAACTTACATCACTACTAATACTACAACTTACATCACTACTAATACTACAACTTACATCACTACTACTTCTACTACTACTACAACTTACATTACTACTACAACTTACATTACTACTACTGGCAATATAAACACAAATGCAGTATAATGTGATCCTTTATTGACTACGTTTCGCCCACACAGTGGGCTTTTTCAAGTCACTAAAGGATCACATTATACTGCATTTGTGTTTATATTGCCATTGTGTCGGTATTTTATACCATTTATTTCCATTACTACTACTACTACAACTTACATTACTACTACTACTACAACTTACATTACTACTACTACTACAACTTACATTACTACTACTACTACAACTTACATCACTACTACTACTAAAACTTACATCACTACTACTACTACAACTTACATCACTACTACTACTAAAACTTACATCACTACTACTACTACAACTTACATTACTACTACTACTACAACTTACATCACTACTACTACTACAACTTACATTACTACTACTACTACAACTTACATCACTACTACTACTAAAACTTACATCACTACTACTACAACTTACGTCACTACTACTACAACTTACGTCACTACTACTACAACTTACATCACTGCTACTACTACAACTTACATCACTACTACTACTACAACTTACATCACTACTTCTACTACTACAACTTACATCACTTCTACTACTACAACTTACATTACTACTACTACTACAACTTACATCACTACTACTACTACAACTTACATTACTACTACTACTACAACTTACATCACTACTACTACTAAAACTTACATCACTACTACTACAACTTACGTCACTACTACTACAACTTACGTCACTACTACTACAACTTACATCACTGCTACTACTACAACTTACATCACTACTACTACTACAACTTACATCACTACTACTACTACATCTTACATCACTACTACTCGTACAACTTACATCTCTACTACTACTACAACTTACATCACTACTATTACTACAACTTACATCACTACTACTACAACAATTTACATCACTACTACTACATCAACTTCATTACTACTACTACAACTTACGTTACTACTACTACAACTTACATCACTACTACTACAACTTACGTCACTACTACTACAACTTACATTACTACTACTACAACTTACATCACTACTACTACTACAACTTACATTACTACTACTACTACAACTTACATCACTACTACTACAACTTACATCACTACTACTACTAAAACTTACATCACTACTACTACAACTTACGTCACTACTACTACAACTTACGTCACTACTACTACAACTTACATCACTGCTACTACTACAAGTTACATCACTACTACTACTACAACTTACATCACTACTACTACTACATCTTACATCACTACTACTCGTACAACTTACATCTCTACTACTACTACAACTTACATCACTACTATTACTACAACTTACATCACTACTACTACAACAATTTACATCACTACTACTACATCAACTTCATTACTACTACTACAACTTACATCACTACTACTACAACTTACGTCACTACTACTACAACTTACATTACTACTACTACAACTTACATCACTACTACTACAACTTACATCACTACTACTACTACAACTTACATAAGAAAGGAGGAACACTGCGGCAGGCCTGTTGGCCCATACTAGGCAGGTCCTTTACAATTCATCCCACTAACAAACATTTGACCAACCCAATTTTCAATGCCACCCAAGAAACAAGCTCCGATGTGCAAGTCCCACTCAAATCCAACCCCTCCCACTCATGTACTTATCCAACCTAAATTAGAAACTACCCAAAGTCCTAGCCTCAATAACCCAACTAGGTAGACTGTTCCACTCATCAACTACCCTATTTCCAAACCAATACTTTCCTATGTCCTTTCTAAATCTAAACTTATCTAATTTAAATCCATTACTGCGGGATCTCTCTTGGAGAGATATCCTCAAGACCTTGTTAATATCCCTTTTATTAATACCTATCTTCCACTTATACACTTCGATCAGGTCTCCCCTCATTCTTCGTCTAACAAGTGAATGTAACTTAAGAGTCTTCAATCTTTCTTCATAAGGAAGATTTCTAATGCTATGTATTAATTTAGTCATCCTACGCTGAATGTTTTCTAACGAATTTATGTCCATTCTGTAATATGGAGACCAGAATTGAGCTGCATAATCTAGGTGAGGCCTTGCTAATGATGTATAAAGCTGCAGTATGACCTCTGGACTTCTGTTGCTTACAGTTCTTGATATAAATCCCAGTAATCTATTTGCCTTATTACGTACGCTTAGGCATTGCTGTCTTGGTTTAAGGTTGCTGCTTACCATAACCCCCAAGTCCTTTTCGCAATCTGTATGGCTAAGTTCTACATTATTTAACTTATACGTGCTAGGGTTATGGACACTCCCGAGCTTCAGAACCTTGCATTTATCTACATAGAACTGCATCTGCCACTTTTCTGACCAAGAGTAGAGTTTGTTTAAATCTTCCTGAAGTTCCCTAACATCTACGTTTGAATCAATTATCCTACCTATCTTCGTGTCATCGGCGAATTTGCTCATATCACTAGTAATTCCTTCATCAAGATCATTGATATATATTATAAACAACAACGGGCCCAAGACTGATCCCTGTGGAACGCCACTTGTTACTGATCCCCACTCGGATTTAACCCCATTTATGGACTCTCTCTGCTTCCTGTCTGTGAGCCATGATTTGATCCACGAGAGCACTCTTCCCCCAATGCCATGAGCTGCTACTTTCTTCAACAGTCTTTGGTGTGGAACTCTATCAAATGCCTTACTAAAATCTAAGTAAATAATATCAAATTCTTTATCGTGGTCAACAGCTTCAAAAGCTTTACTGAAGAAAGTTAATAAATTAGTTAGACAAGACCGGCCTCTTGTGAATCCATGCTGAGTATCATTAATCAAGCTATGCTTATCGAGATGGCTTCTTATAATCTCAGCTATAATTGACTCTAGTAATTTGCCTACAATTGAGGTCAGGCTTATTGGGCGGTAATTTGACGGTAACGACTTGTCCCCTGTTTTAAAAATAGGAATTACATTAGCCATCTTCTACATATCAGACACTACACCTGTTTGAAAATATAAATTAAAAATATTAGTTAATGGTTCACAGACTTCCATTTTGCATTCCTTTAGAACCCTTGAAAAAACCTCATCAGGACCCGGTGACTTATTTTGCTTCAGTCTGTCTATCTGCTTCACGACCATTTCACTAGTGACTGTGATGTTACATAATTTATCTTCTTCTGGCCCACTATAAAAATTAATTACCGGAATATTATTAGTGTCTTCCTGTGTAAAAACCGAGAGAAAATAATTATTTAAAATCGAGCACATTTCATTCTCTTTGTCAGTAAGATGCCCATAGTTATTTTTAAGGGGACCTATCTTATCTCTAACTTTTGTTCGATATACCTGGAAAAAACTTTTTGGGTTAGTTTTAGAATCCCTAGCAACTTTAATTTCATAGTCCCTTTTAGCTTTTATTATCCCCTTTTTAATGTCCCTCTTAATGTCAATATACTGATTCATAAGATGACCCTCGCCTCTTTTGATAGGCCTATAAATTCCTTTCTTATGCCCTAGTAGATATTTCAGCCTATTATTCATCCATTTTGGGTCATTTCTATTTGATCTAATTTCTTTATAAGGGATAAACGTTCTTTGAGCAGCATGTATTGTGTTCAGAAAACTGTCATATTGATAGCTCTCTTCGTTACCCCAGTCAACAGATGATAAGTGTTCTCTAAGCCCATCGTAATCTGCTAAGCGAAAATCTGGGACTGTTACTGAGTTATCGCTACTATCGTACTTCCATTCAATTCTAAATGTAATTGATTTGTGGTCGCTAGCACCCAGTTCCTCTGAAACTTCTAAATTATTAACAAGGGATTCATTGTTTGCCATAACTAAGTCAAGCAGGTTATTTCCCCTTGTAGGTTCTGTCACAAACTGCTTCAAAAAACAATCCTGAACTACTTCTAAGAAGTCGTATGATTCTAAATTCCCAGTCAAGAAATTCCAATCAATATGACTAAAGTTAAAGTCTCCTAGAATTACTATATTATCGTGCCTTGTGGCCCTAACAATTTCCTCCCATAGTAGTCTCCCCTGGTCCCTATCTAAATTTGGGGGACGGTATATCACACCTAAAGTTAATTTTTCATGCCCCTCTGAAAATTCTATCCAAACAAACTCTGTATGTGTTACTTCAGACTTAATACCAGTTTTTATGCAACAGTTCAAGCGATCTCGGACATACAATGCCACCCCACCCCCCTTCCCGATACTTCTATCTACTTGGAACAATTTAAAACCCTGAATGTGACATTCTGTAGGCATGTCTCGACTTTTTGAATTAAACCACGTCTCCGTAATGGCAAATACATCTATGTTACCTGCACTAGCAACTAGTCTCAACTCGTCCATCTTATTCCTAGCACTGCGACAATTTGTGTAATAAATACTTAAAGACCCTTCTCTCTCTTTACCCTTCCTGCTCCTTTCTGTTATTCCACTAAACCTATTACTGTCCTTGTCAATTAGTGCCACTGGCTTTCCAATATCCACCTCATTTTGCCTATTACTAGTTCTCCTAGTACTCATATTACTATCCTGAGACTTCACAGTTTCCCCGCAAAAACCCATACCACTAACTATTCCTAGTTTAAAGACCTAACAGCTCCCTCCACTGAAGTTGCCAGTGCTCCCACCCCACACCTAGATAAGTGAACCCCATCCCTGGCATACATGTCATTTCTGCCATAGAAGAGGTCCCAGTTGTCAATGAATGTTACCGCATTTTCCTTACAGTATTTGTCCAGCCAGCAATTGACACCAATTGCTCTGGACAACCATTCATTTCCAACTCCTCTCCTTGGCAAAATGCCACATATGACAGGTTTCCCACCCTTCCTCCTAATTATCTCTATTGCTGACCTATACCTGCTAATCAGGTCCTCACTCCTACGTCTGCCAACATCGTTGCCTCCAGCACTGAGACAGATAATAGGATTGCTCCCATTACCTCTCCTGATGTCATCCAGACGGCTAACAATATCCTTCATCCCAGCCCCAGGAAAACACACACTCTGTCTCCTACTCCTGTCCTTCAAGCAGAATGCCCTATCCATGTACCTAATCTGGCTATCCCCAACATCAACAATGTTTTTACCTTCCTTGGCGTCGTCCGTCGTGATGCTCCGAGTAGTCGACTCACATTCGCCAGGTAGCATTACACCACTTGTAGAATTCGTCAAGACGTTCTCGATGGTCTTCGTTGGGGTTTCTAGGGATGTCTCACTCACGTCTGCCAATGTTTCTTTGGTGCTCGTTGTGGCATTCCCAGTAGAACACTCACATTCGTCGGGTAGCACCGAGAATGGGTTGGAAGTTTCCACGGTAGTCTTCTGGTTTCTCGTTGTTTCTGCCTCTCCAACCGTTTTCTTGATCTTCAGCTTGGTTCCATGTTGCCCGGCCACTGACCAAGCTCCCCTCTTAACCTGGGGACTCACAACAGGAGGATTACTACGAATCCTCTTGTTCTCCTCCGATAATCGCCGAATATCCATCTTAGCAACTCTGAGCTCTTCTCTCAGCTGCTGGTAAAGTTGCTCAAGAGAGGGCATCCTGGTTCAGATTCACAGAGAGCACACAAACAGGTCTTCACAGAGCTAAGTACACGTCACCAATGAGCTAAGTACACGTCACCACTACAACTTAAATCACTACTACTACTACAACTTACATCAATACTACTACAACTTACATCAGTACTACTACAACTTACATCACTACTACTATTACAACTTACATCACAACTACTACTACAACTTACATCACTACTACTACTACAACTTACATCACTACTACTACTAAAACTTACATCACTACTACTACTACAACTTACATCACTACTACTACTACAACTTACATCACTACTACTACTACAACTTACATCACTACTACTACTACAACTTACATCACTACTACTACAACTTACATCACTACTACAACTTACATCACTACTACTACTACAACTTACATCACTACTACTACTACAATTTTCATCACTACTACTACAACTTACATCACTACTATCACTACTACAACTTACATCACTACTATCACTACTACAACTTACATCACTACTATCACTACTACAACTTACATCACTACTACAACTTACATCACTACTACAACTTACATCACTACTACTACTACAACTTACATCACTACTACTACTACTACTACAACTTACATCACTACTACTACAACTTACATCACTACTACTACAACTTACATCACTACTACTACTACAACTTACATCACTACTACTACTACAACTTACATCACTACTACTACTACAACTTACATCACTACTACTACTACAACTTACATCACTACTACTACTACTACTACAACTTACATCACTACTACTATTACAACTTACATTACTACTACTACTACAACTTACATCACTACTACTACTACAACTTACATTACTACTACTACTACAACTTACATCACTACTAATACTACAACTTACATCACTACTAATACTACAACTTACATCACTACTACTTCTACTACTACTACAACTTACATTACTACTACAACTTACATTACTACTACTGGCAATATAAACACAAATGCAGTATAATGTGATCCTTTATTGACTACGTTTCGCCCACACAGTGGGCTTTTTCAAGTCACTAAAGGATCACATTATACTGCATTTGTGTTTATATTGCCATTGTGTCGGTATTTTATACCATTTATTTCCATTACTACTACTACTACAACTTACATTACTACTACTACTACAACTTACATTACTACTACTACTACAACTTACATTACTACTACTACTACAACTTACATCACTACTACTACTAAAACTTACATCACTACTACTACTACAACTTACATCACTACTACTACTAAAACTTACATCACTACTACTACTACAACTTACATTACTACTACTACTACAACTTACATCACTACTACTACTACAACTTACATTACTACTACTACTACAACTTACATCACTACTACTACTAAAACTTACATCACTACTACTACTACAACTTACGTCACTACTACTACAACTTACGTCACTACTACTACAACTTACATCACTGCTACTACTACAACTTACATCACTACTACTACTACAACTTACATCACTACTTCTACTACTACAACTTACATTACTACTACTACTACATTACTACTACTTACATTACATCACTACTACTACTACAACTTACATTACTACTACTACTACAACTTACATCACTACTACTACTAAAACTTACATCACTACTACTACAACTTACGTCACTACTACTACAACTTACGTCACTACTACTACAACTTACATCACTGCTACTACTACAACTTACATCACTACTACTACTACAACTTACATCACTACTACTACTACATCTTACATCACTACTACTCGTACAACTTACATCTCTACTACTACTACAACTTACATCACTACTATTACTACAACTTACATCACTACTACTACAACAATTTACATCACTACTACTACATCAACTTCATTACTACTACTACAACTTACGTTACTACTACTACAACTTACATCACTACTACTACAACTTACGTCACTACTACTACAACTTACATTACTACTACTACAACTTACATCACTACTACTACTACAACTTACATTACTACTACTACTACAACTTACATCACTACTACTACAACTTACATCACTACTACTACTAAAACTTACATCACTACTACTACAACTTACGTCACTACTACTACAACTTACGTCACTACTACTACAACTTACATCACTGCTACTACTACAAGTTACATCACTACTACTACTACAACTTACATCACTACTACTACTACATCTTACATCACTACTACTCGTACAACTTACATCTCTACTACTACTACAACTTACATCACTACTATTACTACAACTTACATCACTACTACTACAACAATTTACATCACTACTACTACATCAACTTCATTACTACTACTACAACTTACATCACTACTACTACAACTTACGTCACTACTACTACAACTTACATTACTACTACTACAACTTACATCACTACTACTACAACTTACATCACTACTACTACTACAACTTACATAAGAAAGGAGGAACACTGCGGCAGGCCTGTTGGCCCATACTAGGCAGGTCCTTTACAATTCATCCCACTAACAAACATTTGACCAACCCAATTTTCAATGCCACCCAAGAAACAAGCTCCGATGTGCAAGTCCCACTCAAATCCAACCCCTCCCACTCATGTACTTATCCAACCTAAATTAGAAACTACCCAAAGTCCTAGCCTCAATAACCCAACTAGGTAGACTGTTCCACTCATCAACTACCCTATTTCCAAACCAATACTTTCCTATGTCCTTTCTAAATCTAAACTTATCTAATTTAAATCCATTACTGCGGGATCTCTCTTGGAGAGATATCCTCAAGACCTTGTTAATATCCCTTTTATTAATACCTATCTTCCACTTATACACTTCGATCAGGTCTCCCCTCATTCTTCGTCTAACAAGTGAATGTAACTTAAGAGTCTTCAATCTTTCTTCATAAGGAAGATTTCTAATGCTATGTATTAATTTAGTCATCCTACGCTGAATGTTTTCTAACGAATTTATGTCCATTCTGAAATATGGAGACCAGAATTGAGCTGCATAATCTAGGTGAGGCCTTGCTAATGATGTATAAAGCTGCAGTATGACCTCTGGACTTCTGTTGCTTACAGTTCTTGATATAAATCCCAGTAATCTATTTGCCTTATTACGTACGCTTAGGCATTGCTGTCTTGGTTTAAGGTTGCTGCTTACCATAACCCCCAAGTCCTTTTCGCAATCTGTATGGCTAAGTTCTACATTATTTAACTTATACGTGCTAGGGTTATGGACACTCCCGAGCTTCAGAACCTTGCATTTATCTACATAGAACTGCATCTGCCACTTTTCTGACCAAGAGTAGAGTTTGTTTAAATCTTCCTGAAGTTCCCTAACATCTACGTTTGAATCAATTATCCTACCTATCTTCGTGTCATCGGCGAATTTGCTCATATCACTAGTAATTCCTTCATCAAGATCATTGATATATATTATAAACAACAACGGGCCCAAGACTGATCCCTGTGGAACGCCACTTGTTACTGATCCCCACTCGGATTTAACCCCATTTATGGACTCTCTCTGCTTCCTGTCTGTGAGCCATGATTTGATCCACGAGAGCACTCTTCCCCCAATGCCATGAGCTGCTACTTTCTTCAACAGTCTTTGGTGTGGAACTCTATCAAATGCCTTACTAAAATCTAAGTAAATAATATCAAATTCTTTATCGTGGTCAACAGCTTCAAAAGCTTTACTGAAGAAAGTTAATAAATTAGTTAGACAAGACCGGCCTCTTGTGAATCCATGCTGAGTATCATTAATCAAGCTATGCTTATCGAGATGGCTTCTTATAATCTCAGCTATAATTGACTCTAGTAATTTGCCTACAATTGAGGTCAGGCTTATTGGGCGGTAATTTGACGGTAACGACTTGTCCCCTGTTTTAAAAATAGGAATTACATTAGCCATCTTCTACATATCAGACACTACACCTGTTTGAAAATATAAATTAAAAATATTAGTTAATGGTTCACAGACTTCCATTTTGCATTCCTTTAGAACCCTTGAAAAAACCTCATCAGGACCCGGTGACTTATTTTGCTTCAGTCTGTCTATCTGCTTCACGACCATTTCACTAGTGACTGTGATGTTACATAATTTATCTTCTTCTGGCCCACTATAAAAATTAATTACCGGAATATTATTAGTGTCTTCCTGTGTAAAAACCGAGAGAAAATAATTATTTAAAATCGAGCACATTTCATTCTCTTTGTCAGTAAGATGCCCATAGTTATTTTTAAGGGGACCTATCTTATCTCTAACTTTTGTTCGATATACCTGGAAAAAACTTTTTGGGTTAGTTTTAGAATCCCTAGCAACTTTAATTTCATAGTCCCTTTTAGCTTTTATTATCCCCTTTTTAATGTCCCTCTTAATGTCAATATACTGATTCATAAGATGACCCTCGCCTCTTTTGATAGGCCTATAAATTCCTTTCTTATGCCCTAGTAGATATTTCAGCCTATTATTCATCCATTTTGGGTCATTTCTATTTGATCTAATTTCTTTATAAGGGATAAACGTTCTTTGAGCAGCATGTATTGTGTTCAGAAAACTGTCATATTGATAGCTCTCTTCGTTACCCCAGTCAACAGATGATAAGTGTTCTCTAAGCCCATCGTAATCTGCTAAGCGAAAATCTGGGACTGTTACTGAGTTATCGCTACTATCGTACTTCCATTCAATTCTAAATGTAATTGATTTGTGGTCGCTAGCACCCAGTTCCTCTGAAACTTCTAAATTATTAACAAGGGATTCATTGTTTGCCATAACTAAGTCAAGCAGGTTATTTCCCCTTGTAGGTTCTGTCACAAACTGCTTCAAAAAACAATCCTGAACTACTTCTAAGAAGTCGTATGATTCTAAATTCCCAGTCAAGAAATTCCAATCAATATGACTAAAGTTAAAGTCTCCTAGAATTACTATATTATCGTGCCTTGTGGCCCTAACAATTTCCTCCCATAGTAGTCTCCCCTGGTCCCTATCTAAATTTGGGGGACGGTATATCACACCTAAAGTTAATTTTTCATGCCCCTCTGAAAATTCTATCCAAACAAACTCTGTATGTGTTACTTCAGACTTAATACCAGTTTTTATGCAACAGTTCAAGCGATCTCGGACATACAATGCCACCCCACCCCCCTTCCCGATACTTCTATCTACTTGGAACAATTTAAAACCCTGAATGTGACATTCTGTAGGCATGTCTCGACTTTTTGAATTAAACCACGTCTCCGTAATGGCAAATACATCTATGTTACCTGCACTAGCAACTAGTCTCAACTCGTCCATCTTATTCCTAGCACTGCGACAATTTGTGTAATAAATACTTAAAGACCCTTCTCTCTCTTTACCCTTCCTGCTCCTTTCTGTTATTCCACTAAACCTATTACTGTCCTTGTCAATTAGTGCCACTGGCTTTCCAATATCCACCTCATTTTGCCTATTACTAGTTCTCCTAGTACTCATATTACTATCCTGAGACTTCACAGTTTCCCCGCAAAAACCCATACCACTAACTATTCCTAGTTTAAAGACCTAACAGCTCCCTCCACTGAAGTTGCCAGTGCTCCCACCCCACACCTAGATAAGTGAACCCCATCCCTGGCATACATGTCATTTCTGCCATAGAAGAGGTCCCAGTTGTCAATGAATGTTACCGCATTTTCCTTACAGTATTTGTCCAGCCAGCAATTGACACCAATTGCTCTGGACAACCATTCATTTCCAACTCCTCTCCTTGGCAAAATGCCACATATGACAGGTTTCCCACCCTTCCTCCTAATTATCTCTATTGCTGACCTATACCTGCTAATCAGGTCCTCACTCCTACGTCTGCCAACATCGTTGCCTCCAGCACTGAGACAGATAATAGGATTGCTCCCATTACCTCTCCTGATGTCATCCAGACGGCTAACAATATCCTTCATCCCAGCCCCAGGAAAACACACACTCTGTCTCCTACTCCTGTCCTTCAAGCAGAATGCCCTATCCATGTACCTAATCTGGCTATCCCCAACATCAACAATGTTTTTACCTTCCTTGGCGTCGTCCGTCGTGATGCTCCGAGTAGTCGACTCACATTCGCCAGGTAGCATTACACCACTTGTAGAATTCGTCAAGACGTTCTCGATGGTCTTCGTTGGGGTTTCTAGGGATGTCTCACTCACGTCTGCCAATGTTTCTTTGGTGCTCGTTGTGGTATTCCCAGTAGAACACTCACATTCGTCGGGTAGCACCGAGAATGGGTTGGAAGTTTCCACGGTAGTCTTCTGGTTTCTCGTTGTTTCTGCCTCTCCAACCGTTTTCTTGATCTTCAGCTTGGTTCCATGTTGCCCGGCCACTGACCAAGCTCCCCTCTTAACCTGGGGACTCACAACAGGAGGATTACTACGAATCCTCTTGTTCTCCTCCGATAATCGCCGAATATCCATCTTAGCAACTCTGAGCTCTTCTCTCAGCTGCTGGTAAAGTTGCTCAAGAGAGGGCATCCTGGTTCAGATTCACAGAGAGCACACAAACAGGTCTTCACAGACCTAAGTACACTACTACAACTTACATACTACAACTTACATCACTACTACTACTACAACTTATGTCATCACTACTACTACTACAACTTATGTCACTACTACTACTACAACTTATGTCACTACTACTACTACTACAACTTATGTCACTACTACTACTACTTCTACAGCTTATGTCACTACTACTACTACTACTACAACTTATGTCACTACTACTACTACTACTACAACTTATGTCACTACTACTACTACAACTTATGTCACTACTACTACTACTACTACTACTACTACTACTACTACTACTTCTACTACTACTACTGCAACTTATGTCACTACTACTACTACTACTACAACTTATGTCACTACTACTACTACTACTACAACTTATGTCACTACTACTACTACTACTACTACTACTACTGCTACTACTACTACTACTTATCTCACTACTACTACTACTACTACTACTACTACTACTACTACTACTACTACAACTACTACAACTTATGTCACTACTACTACTACAACTACTACAACTTATGTCACTACTACTACTACTACAACTACTACAACTTATGTCACTACTACTACTACTACTACTACTACTACAACTACTACAACTTATGTCACTACTACTACTACTACTACTACAACTTATGTCACTACTACTACTACAACTTACATCACTACTATGTCTACTACAACTTATGTCACTACTACTACTACAACTTACATGTCACTACTACTACTACAACTTATGTCATCTACTACTACTACTACTAACTTATGTCACTACTACTACTACTACTTATGTCACTACTACTACTACAACTTACATCACTACTACAACTTACACTACTACTACTACTACTCACTAATACTACTACAATTATGTCACTACTACTACTACTACTGTCACCACTACTACTACTACTACAATTATGTCACTACTACTACTACTACTGTCACCACTACTACTACTACTACTACTGTCACCACTACTACTACTACTACAATTATGTCACTACTACTACTACAACAACAACTTATGTCACTACTACTACAACAACAACTTATGTCACTACTACTACTACTACTTACACTCTACTACTACTACTACTACTTACAACTACTACTACTCACTACTACACTACTACTACTACAACTTATGTCACTACTACTACTACTACAACTTATGTCACTACTGCTACTACAACTTATGTCACTACTACTACTACAACTTATGTCACTACTGCTACTACAACTTATGTCACTACTACTACTACAACTTATGTCACTACTACTACTACAACTTATGTCACTACTACTACTACCACTTCTTTCACTACTACTACTACCACTTCTTTCACTACTACTACTACCACTTCTTTCACTACTACTACTACCACTTCTTTCACTACTACTACTACCACTTCTTTCACTACTACTACTACCACTTCTTTCACTACTACTACAACTTATGTCACTACTACTACAACAACAACTTGTCACTACTACTACTACTATAACTTATGTCACTACTACTACAACAATAACTTATGTCACTACTACTACTATAACTTATGTCACTACTACTACAACAACAACTTGTCACTACTACTACTACTATAACTTATGTCACTACTACTACAACAACAACTTATGTCACTACTACTACTACAACTTACACTCACTACTACTACTACTACTACTTATGTCACTACTACTACTACTAACTTACACTACTACTACTACTACTACTACTACTACTACTACTACAACTACTACAACTTATGTCACTACTACTACTACTACTACTACTACTACTACTACTACTATAACTACTACAACTTATGTCACTACTACTACTACAACTTATGTCACTACTACTACTACTACTACTACTACTGCTACTACTACTACTACAACTTATGTCACTACTACTACTACTACTACAACTTATGTCACTACTACTACTACTACTACAACTTATGTCACTACTACTACTACTACTACAACTACTACAACTTATGTCACTACTACTACTACTACTACAACTACTACAACTTATGTCACTACTACTACTACTACTACTACTACTACTACTACTACTACTACAACTACTACAACTTATGTCACTACTACTACTACTACTACTACAACTACTACAACTTATGTCACTACTACTACTACTACAACTTATGTCACTACTACTACTACTACTACTACTACTACTACAACTTATGTCACTACTACTACTACTACTACTACAACTACTACAACTTATGTCACTACTACTACTACAACTTATGTCACTACTACTACTACTACTACTACAACTTATGTCACTACTACTACTACTACTACTACTACTACTACTACTACTACTACTACTACTACACTACTACTATAACTTATGTCACTACTACTACTACTATAACTTATGTCACTACTACTACAACAACAACTTATGTCACTACTACTACTACTATAACTTATGTCACTACTACTACAACAACAACTTATGTCACTACTACTACTACTATAACTTATGTCACTACTACTACTACTATAACTTATGTCACTACTACTACAACAACAACTTGTCACTACTACTACTACTACTTACTCACTACTACTACTACAACTTATGCCACTACTACTACTACAACTTATGTCACTACTACTACTACAACTTATGTCACTACTACTACTACTACTACTACAACTACTACAACTTATGTCACTACTACTACTACAACTTATGTCACTACTACTACTACTACAACTTATGTCACTACTACTACTACTACTACAACTTATGTCACTACTACTACTACTACTACTACAACTTATGTCACTACTACTACTACTACAACTTATGTCACTACTACTACTACTACTACTACAACTTATGTCACTACTACTACTACTACAACTACTACAACTTATGTCACTACTACTACTACTACTACAACTTATGTCACTACTACTACTACAACTACTACAACTTATGTCACTACTACTACTACAACTACTACAACTTATGTCACTACTACTACTACTACTACTACAACTACTACAACTTATGTCACTACTACTACTACTACTACTACAACTACTACAA
Source organism: Cherax quadricarinatus (assembly GCF_038502225.1). Taxonomy (NCBI): domain Eukaryota; kingdom Metazoa; phylum Arthropoda; class Malacostraca; order Decapoda; family Parastacidae; genus Cherax; species Cherax quadricarinatus. Next base: position 29,794,766 of record NC_091335.1, read on the forward strand.
CTTATGTCACTACTACTACTACTACTACTACTACTACTACAACTACTACAACTTATGTCACTACTACTACTACTACTACTACTACTACTACAACTACTACAACTTATGTCACTACTACTACTACTACTACAACTTATGTCACTACTACTACTACTACTACTTATGTCACTACTACTACTACAACTTATGTCACTACTACTACTACTACTACTACTACTACTACTACAACTTATGCCACTACTACTACTACTACACTTATGTCACTACTACTACTACTACTACTTACATGTACTACTACTACTACTACTACTACACTACAACTTATGTCACTACTACTACTACACTACTTACACTACTACTACTACAACTTATGTCACTACTACTACTACTACAACTTATATCACTACTACTACTACAACTTACATCACTACTACTACTACAACTTACTCACTTATGTCACTACTACTACTACAACTACTACAACTACTGTCTACTACTACTACTACTACTACTACTAACTTATGTCACTACTACTACTACTAACTTACATCACTACTACTACTACTACTACTACTACAACTACTACTACTTATGTCACTACTACTACTACTTTATGTCACTACTACTACTACAACTTCTGTCACTACTACTACTACTACTACTACTACTACAACTACTACAACTTATGTCACTACTACTACTACTACTACTACTTATGTCACTACTACTACTACTACTACTACTACAACTACTACAACTTATGTCACTACTACTACTACTACTACTACAACTACTACAACTTATGTCACTACTACTACTACTACTACAACTACTACAACTTATGTCACTACTACTACTACTACTACTACTACAACTTATGTCACTACTACTACTACTACTACTACTACTACAACTTATGTCACTACTACTACTACTACAACTTATGTCACTACTACTACTACTACTACTACAACTACTACAACTTATGTCACTACTACTACTACTACAACTTATGTCACTACTACTACTACTACTACTACTTATGTCACTACTACTACTACTACTACTATAACTACTACAACTTATGTCACTACTACTACTACTACTACTTATGTCACTACTACTACTACAACTTATGTCACTACTACTACTACTACTACAACTTATGTCACTACTACTACTACAACTTATGTCACTACTACTACTACAACAACAACTTATGTCACTACTACTACTACTATAACTTATGTCACTACTACTACAACAACAACTTGTCACTACTACTACTACTATAACTTATGTCACTACTACTACAACAACAACTTGTCACTACTACTACTACTATAACTTATGTCACTACTACTACTACTACTTACAACTACTACTACTACAACTTACTACTACTACTACTACAACTACTACTACTACTACTACTACTACTACTACTACTACTACAACTTATGTCACTACTACTACTACAACTACTACAACTTATGTCACTACTACTACTACTACAACTTATGTCACTACTACTACTACTACTACTACTACTACAACTTATGTCACTACTACTACTACTACTACTACTACTACTACAACTTATGTCACTACTACTACTACTACTACTACAACTTATGTCACTACTACTACTACAACTTATGTCACTACTACTACTACTACTACAACTTATGTCACTACTACTACTACTACAACTTATGTCACTACTACTACTACTACTACTACAACTACTACAACTTATGTCACTACTACTACTACAACTACTACAACTTATGTCACTACTACTACTACAACTACTACAACTTATGTCACTACTACTACTACTACTACTACAACTACTACAACTTATGTCACTACTACTACTACAACTTATGTCACTACTACTACTACAACTTATGTCACTACTACTACTACAACTTATGTCACTACTACTACTACTACAACTTATGTCACTACTACTACTACAACTTATGTCACTACTACTACTACAACTTATGTCACTACTACTACTACAACTTATGTCACTACTACTACTACAACTTATGTCACTACTACTACTACAACTTATGTCACTACTACTACTACAACTTATGTCACTACTACTACTACAACTTATGTCACTACTACTACTACTACAACTTATGTCACTACTGCTACTACAACTTATGTCACTACTACTACTACTACAACTTATGTCACTACTACTACTACAACTTATGTCACTACTACTACTACAACTTATGTCACTACTACTACAACTTACATCACTACTACTACTACAACTTACATCACTACTACTACTACAACTTACATCACTACTTCTACTACAACTTACATCACTACTACTACTACTACTACAACTTACATCACTACTTCTACTACAACTTACATCACTACTACTACTACTACTACAACTTACATCACTATGTTATATCTTTGAAATTGGTCATCCTGTGTTATTTAAATATTGTAAGAGCATGTGTTCATCACTTAATATTATAGCGCGAAAGTCCCCGTTTATAGCTAAAATAGAGACTTTCGGCGTTATATTATTATCTGTTAATATATGAAAAATACCATGGTATTATCACTATTATTGTTATTATCACTATTATCGTTATTGTCACTATTATAGTTATTATCACTATTATCACTATTTTGTTATTAACACTATTATTTTACTATTATTGTTAGGTAGGATTTCTTGTGTATATAGAGTTTAAGTCTCGGAACCATCCGGTGAATTAAACCATACCCCCGGCCGGGATTGAACCCGTTGCAATCGTGTCATTACGATTTCTTGAGTCATCCGGTGAATTGTTCAATAGTTTATGTCCGGCTGGCTGACGTGGCTCAGCTGATCCAACCTGACGACACGTCAACGGACTGGCAAGTAGTCAGTCTGCTCCCAGCTCTAGCCCTGACAACTGATCGTATATTGGCTCTTACGGTGTACAGTTGAATGGTTTTGAGAATTGGACTATAGAGTTGACTCAATTTGTTCCTCATTGCTTTGAAAGACTCTTTTGATATTTATATTCTTGGTCAGTTCAGTAATCCATAGATACTGTACGGCCAGATTCAAAGTTCTTGTTAAATCTTGTACCTTTTGTATTTTGAGTCTACAGTCTTGTTAAGAAAGAGACGTAAATATTAATGAGGACTTAGATACAGGAAGAATAATTAAAATTCCTCATTAATGTGACATTTCCATGATTTGGAACTAAATGTATATGGTAAATTTATTGTACAAAGTATTAAGTTAAATTAACTACAAAGAGAAGGTAAAGTATTGTATTTAAATACTTTAATAAATTTGAATATTATTCTATGGAGTTTCCCAGTTGAAATTATTTCCCCTAGACTCTAAAAGACCTTTAAAGAACTCGGATCCAAAAATCTTGTTGCATAAGAAATAAATGGTAACAGTCCACATTCTGAAGTTCTTTAAAAAAAAAGATATTACACAGCCAATACCGTAAGGGCAATAATTAGAAACAAATTGTTTCCAGGGGCCTCTAACCATCATGTAGCAGGAGATTCTGACTCTGAAAGTTTAGTTTCTCAAGTAAGCTACCAGTCGAGAATCGAAGTATTAGAAGAACAATTTCAAACAGTTGATCTTGAATTTGAATCAGACAGATTAGGTCCCGCTTTGCCCTCTAGTACCCCTCAAGGAAGGTTCCTTGATGTTGGTGAGGGGCTCTTGATTTAGGGAATTGGATCTGTGCTCCAGTTCCCCGAATTAAGCCTGAATGCCTTCCACATCCCCCCCCCAGGCGCTGTATAATCCTCCGGGTTTAGCGCTTCCCCTTGATTAACATAACATTTGCCCTCTAGTAAAGAAGATGAAGTACTGCAGGGTGCAGCCGCTGTTCGGCATTCGCCCGTTACTGAAGGAATTCCTATTAATGGTCAGCCTGGCCCTCACCAAGGTGCACGTCCAAAGGAATATCCACATACCGCCAGTTCAATTCCCTCATTTTCGATTCCATCGGGGCATATTTCTCAAAGTCAGTTTGAGAAATTAGAGAGACTATTTATTTTACAGACTGCTCAAATTGAGGCTCAGCATAAATTAAATGAAGAAGATTTTCAAAGGGAAACGCTCCGCTATATAAGACAACAACAACAAGGAAATGTGAGTGTAAGATGTACTGAATCCTCAAATGATTCTTTCAATATACAAAAAGCTGCATCTATGGTTCCAAGGTTTAATGACGGAGATTTAGATACTTATTTTGAAGTCTTTGAGAATCAAGCACGTGCTATGCGCTGGCCCCGACAACACTGGGCAACCTTACCATACCACCGGCCGGGATTGAACCCGCGGTCATAGTCTCAAAACTCCAGCCAGTTTTGAGACTCTATGACCGCGGGTTCAATCCCGGCCGGTGGTATGGTTTGTTTGCAATCGATTTCTTAAGTCTGGGCAACCTTATTACATACTTCGTTGTCTGGTAAAGCTCAAAGTTGTACGGCTACGTTACCTTTTGAGAAAAATTTGGATTATGATTCCGTTAAGAAGGCTATCCTAAAGGCTTATGATCTCCTCCCAGTAAGTTATCAAAAAACCTTTAGAGCATTAAAACGCCAGCCAACTCAGTCGTATGTGGATTTTGCTCGTGAAAAGAAAATCGCTTTTGAGAGATGGTGTAGAGCTTCTAACTGTAAATCTATGGAAAGTCTTTCCCAATTGAAACAGCCTCGATCGCCGATAATTATGAAATATCTCAACAATTGATTGGCGAAACAAAAAGTAAGGAAAAAGTGACTAAATATGCCCCTAAGAAAGGACGATCCAATCTTACACAGATGCGTCGCATACAGAATCCTTACCCGACCTCCTATGATGCCTCCACGCCCATTAATAATAAATTTAGATCTAACTCTAGGAAAAGTTCAAAAACACTGTTATTGGCTAGAGAGGGATACCAGGAACGAGCGACTTCGTTTCCCAACTCAGATAATATCTTCATCGACAACTCAAAAGAAACTGAACCCTAGTTCCGAACAAGGTTCAAAAGAACGAATCAGTAGTTATTCTAGATGACTAAATACTAGAGCTGTTTCAGAAAAAGATATTCACTCAGCTATGAGTCCCTACTTTGCTAAAGTGAAAGTTGGAATAGACGAGACTCAATTAGTTGAAATTAATTCCTTCCGTGATACTGGAAGTTATTTAACATTGTTGAAGCAGGACATACTTCCCGTAAGTGATATGACTCGCACAAAGCTAGATGTCTTATTAGAAGCCTATGGAGGCGCCATTATAAGAGTGCCTCTTCACAGGATATACATCCAAACACCAACCTATACTGGCTTTGTGTCGGTAGGTATATCCAGTGAAACTTTTCCTATTCAGGGCGTTGACTTACTCATAGGCAATGATCTAGACTATCCAGGTATAAGCCGAGAGCCTCTAGTTATTGATAATTCTACTGACATTAACTATGCCATAGAAGCTCGAAAAGAGGCTCCTACCTTATTTCCTCTCAATGTTATAACTAGAGCAATGTCTAGAGCGCCTCAAAATCTTTTATCAACTGAAGTCCTAAGTGAAGCCGAAGATTTAGGTCTCGATTTATTGTTCAGTCGATCCTTACAACCCGGATCTTCAAATCTGAAATATTCTATGATCGGCCCTTTTCAAGATTCTGATATTAAAATGCAATCGAAAGAAGATTTAATAAGGGATCAGTTCCTTGATCCATCCCTAGAGAAATTACGAGAGATAGCTATTACAGAAGACGACGCCCAAGACCTGGACAATTGTTACTATCTTGCTAATGGTATATTAATGAGAAAGGAAAAGTCTCTTTTGTCTTCCGACGATCATCTGTCTACCAGCAAACATCTAGTAGTGCTACCTAGCACCTTTAGAGAATTGGCTATTAATTTCGCCCACCATAGTCCAATGGGAGGACATTTGGGAGTAAAGAAAACGCTGGGAAAAATAGCCAAGCATTTTCATTGGCCCAGAATGAAGGAGACTGTGGAAAGCTATCTAAAAGGTTGTCAAGTCTGTCAAGTGACCGGCAAACCTTCGCACACACCTCCACCAGTTCCCCTCATTCCGATTCCCGTCAGTGGTGAGCCCTTCTCACGCCTGATAATAGATTGTGTTGGTCCGTTACCCAAGACTAAACATGGGAATCAATATCTGTTTACAATTATGGATGTCGTTACTCGATATCCAGAGGCTATCCCTTTGAGAAAAATTAATTCTCGCATCATTGTTCGAGCTTTGCAAAAATTTTTCTCACAGGTGGGGATTCCCCGAATAATTCAATCAGATCAAGGTTCAAATTTTACCTCTAAGATGTTTCGTGATGCCTTATCACGCCTCGGAATTAAGTCCGTATTTTCTGTTGCTTATCACCCTCAGTCGCAAGGAGCCCTCGAACGATTTCATCAAACATTAAAATCAATGATGAGAGCATACTGTGAGCAGTTTTCCAGAGATTGGGATGAAGGAATACCATTCCTCTTGTTCGCCTTAGGGGAAAGCGAACAAGAAAGCACTGGGTTCAGTCCATTTGAATTAATTTACGGACAGCAAGTACGCGGCCCCCTCGCCGTACTAAAAGATTCATGGACCGGAAAATCCGAACCCTCGCTTAAAACAACTCCAACTCTAATGCAAAAGCGTTTGTCACAACTGAGGGAATTAGCCTCAAAAAACTTAGCTAAGGCCCAATCCAAGATGAAGCATTGTTATTACAAACACACACGCTCTCGTTTCTTCAAACCAGGTGACAGCGTGATGGCACAGAAATTCTTACCTGGACACGCTCTGCAACCTAGATACGAAGGTCCTTTGGAACTGATTGAGCGGCTCAATGAGGTAAATTATGTACTACAAACTCCTGGAAAGAGAAAAGCAAAACGTACTTATCACATAAACCAACTTAAGGCTTACCACCCTAGTATCGTACCAGTTTCGACAGTTCTTCATTTAGCTGAAACTGAAAATGTAAGTCTGCCCAGCATCTCTAAAGCGATAGAAGTATGTTTAAAAAATTCAGGGACATTGCAATCTCTTGATATCTTTCTTATCGACCTTGATTTGAAGGAAGCCAAAGATATCAAAGACTTGATATTACGTTATGAGGTTTTATTCGATGACGTCCCTAGATGTTGTACATTGGGAATTCACGACATAGATGTACAAGGAGCTAAGCCTTGCAAACAGTCACCTTATAGGGCAAGTCCACTCAAACAGGAAACATTAAACAAAGAAGTAGAATTTTTGTTGTCCCATGGACTCATAAAATGGAGTAAAAGTCCATCGGCCTCGCCCTGTATATTAGTTCCCAAGCCTGATGGAACTTCTAGAATGTGCACTGATTATCGTAAGGTTAATGCTCTCATGGTACCAGATGGTTTCCCACTACCCCGTATTGATGATCTAATAGACAGAGTATCAGGAGCCGCCTATGTCACCCGCCTGGATTTATTAAGGGGCCCGGTGGCCTGGTGGCTAAAGCTCCCGCTTCACACACGGAGGGCCCGGGTTCGATTCCCGGCGGGTGGAAACATTTCGACACGTTTCCTTACACCTATTGTCCTGTTCACCTAGCAGCAAATAGGTACCTGGGTGTTAGTCGACTGGTGTGGGTCGCATCCTGGGGGACAAGATTAAGGACCCCAATGGAAATAAGTTAGACAGTCCTCGATGACGCACTGACTTTCTTGGGTTATCCTGGGTGGCTAACCCTCCGGGGTTAAAAATCCGAACGAAATCTTATCTTATCTTATCTTATTACCAAGTGCCGCTTACCCAGCGAGCCCAAGAAATATCCGCATTTGCTATACAAGGAGGATTATTCAATTATCGTGTTATGTCCTTCGGGTTGTGTAACGCGGCCTCTACCTTTCAGCGCCTGATGAACCTGCTGACCAATGATTTAGGAGTGGATGCATATCTAGATGATCTTGTATATATAGCAATGAGTGGGAGCAACATTTAATTCGCCTGGAAACCTTATTTAAGAAGTTAGAAAAGTACAACTTCACCATAAATTTACACATCGATGCCAGCGGTTATGCTGTGGGGGCGGTGTTACTTCAGAAATCCCCCTCTACTGATATTTTGCATCCTATATCTTATTTTTCTTCAAAGTTGAAACATCACCAAAAGAATTACGCCACTGTAGAGAAAGAAGCTCTTGCCCTAGTAATATCTTTGGAACATTTTGACATTTATCTGGGAACCTCCCCCCATAAAATTATGGTATTTTCTGATCACAACCCTTTAATTTATATTAATTCTATGAAATCAAAGAATACCCGAATCCTCAGGTGGGCTCTGAGGATCCAACCTTATCTGATTAGTATTCAACACTTAAGTGGATCCCTTAACATAATTGCTGATGCCCTTTCTCGCCCCTGAAAAAAAAAATGTATACCTTAAAATGTAAAGTTAAGAAATGAGTACTCTTAGAGCCTAATTTATATATATATTATATATTTTTTTTGATGATTTTCTTTTATATTGACAGTATGACTATGAAAGCCGTTTCGTTGATGGGACAATGTATTAAGTACACATGGATGACCCTGACAGTCATGTCCGAGACTCCTATTCTCGAATTATGATGGAAGCCACTCCAGATAGTTCTTCCGGCCATTGTTCCAAAAGCTCATCCTCTGGCAAATAACCATGCTGATCGAGTTATTTCTTCTCCATTCTTCCGTCATACTACATGCCTTATTTACCAAGAGGACGCTTATTATAAAGGAGATATTACCAAGGACGCTTGTAAACTCCCTACTGCGACCTATTGTCGTACGGGGGGGGGGGTTATATCTTTGAAATTGGTCATCCTGTGTTATTTAAATATTGTAAGAGCATGTGTTCATCACTTAATATTATAGCGCGAAAGTCCCCGTTTATAGCTAAAATAGAGACTTTCGGCGTTATTTTATTATCTGTTAATATATGAAAAATACCATGGTATTATCGTTATTATTGTTATCACTATTATCGTTATTGTCACTATTATCGTTATTATCACTATTATCACTATTTTGTCATTATCACTATTATTTTACTATTATTGTCAGGTAGGACTTCTTGTGTATATAGAGTTTAAGTCTCGGAACCATCCGGTGAATTGTTCAATTGTTTATGTCCGGCTGGCTGACGTGGCTCAGCTGATCCAACCTGACGACACGTCAACGGACTGGCAAGTAGTCAGTCTGCTCCCAGCTCTAGCCCTACAACTGATCGTATATTGGCTCTTACGGTGTACAGTTGAATGGTTTTGAGAATTGGACTATAGAGCTGACTCAATTTGTTCCTCATTGCTTTAAAAGACTCTTTTGATATTTATATTCTTGGTCAGTTCAGTAATCCATAGATACTTTACGGCCAGATTCAAAGGTCTTGTTAAATCTTGTATCTTTTGTATTTTGAGTCTACAGTCTTGTTAAGAAAGAGACGTAAATATTAATGAGGACTTAGATACAGGAAGAATAATTAAACTTCCTCATTAATGTGACATTTCCATGATTTTGAACTAAATGTATATGGTAAATTTATTGTACAAAGTATTAAGTTAAATTAACTTAAATTGTATTTAAATACTTTAATAAATTTGAATATTATTCTATGGAGTTTCCCAGTTGAAATTATTTCCCCTAGACTCTAAAAGACCTTTAAAGAACTCGGATCCAAAAATCTTGTTGCATAAGAAATAAATGGTAACAGGCCACATTCTGAAGTTCTTTAAAAAATTTCTTATTCGCAACACACTACTACTACTACTACTACTACTACAACTTACATCACTACTACCACTACTACAACTTACATCACTACTACAACTTACATCACTACTACCACTACTACAACTTACATCACTACTACAACTTACATCACTACTACTACTACAACTTACATCACTACTACTACTACAACTTACATCACTACTACTACTACAACTTACATCACTACTACTACAACTTACATCACTACTACTACAACAACTTACATCACTACTACTACAACTTACATCACTACTACTACTACAACTTACATCACTACTACTACAACAACTTACATCACTACTACTACAACAACAACTTACATCACTACTACTACTACTACAACTTACATCACTACTACTACTACAACTTACATCACTACTACTACTACAACTTACATCACTACTACTACTACAACTTACATCACTACTACTACAACAACAACTTACATCACTACTACTACAACAACAACTTACATCACTACTACTACAACAACAACTTACATCACTACTACTACAACAACAACTTACATCACTACTACTACTACTACTACAACAACTTACATCACTACTACTACAACTTACGTCATTACTACTACTACAACTTACGTCACAACTACTACTACAACTTGCGTCACTACTACTACTACAACATGCGTCACTACTACTACTACAACTTACGTCACTACTACTACTACAACTTACGTCACTACTACTACTACAACTTACGTCACTACCACTACCACTAGTAATACACCTCACTCTAAGCCCATATATTCCCTCTTTGTCCATGTATTGTTTGTAACAGCTTGATAAAGCTCCTGGAGAGCGAAACGTTGCTACAATAATATGTCACATTAGTTGCACTTGTGTCCTTTTTCCTTACATATTGTTGGTAATTCTACCAACATATATACAATACGTCTCCTGTTGTTTCACACTATTTTATCAAAATTAATGTTCTCTGATATCTTTCTTCCTCTCTGAATTAACACTCAAATTAAGATTGAATTTTAGTAACTATTTCTTTGATCAATATCACTGTGATGTCCATCAGTACGTTTGTACGGTACATTATTATGGTGCAGGTACATTATGGTGCAGGTACATTATTATGGTGCAGGTACATTAACTTGGTACAGGTACATTAACATGGTGCAGGTACATTATTATGGTGCAGGTACATTAACATGGTGCAGGTACATTAACATGGTGCAGGTACATTAACATGGTACAGGTACATTAACATGGTGCAGGTACATTATTATGGTGCAGGTACATTAACATGGTACAGGTACATTAACATGGTACAGGTACATTAACATGGTACAGGTACATTAACATGGTGCAGGTACATTAACACGGTGCAGGTACATTAACATGGTGCAGGTACATTAACATGGTGCAGGTACATTAACACGGTGCAGGTACATTAACATGGTACAGGTACATTAACATGGTGCAGGTACATTAACATGGTGCAGGTACATTAACATGGTACAGGTACATTAACACGGTGCAGGTACATTAACATGGTGCAGGTACATTAACATGGTGCAGGTACATTAACATGGTGCAGGTACATTAACATGGTGCAGGTACATTAACATGGTACAGGTACATTAACATGGTACAGGTACATTAACACGGTGCAGGTACATTAACATGGTGCAGGTACATTAACATGGTGCAGGTACATTAACATGGTGCAGGTACATTAACACGGTGCAGGTACATTAACATGGTGCAGGTACATTAACACGGTGCAGGTACATTAACATGGTGCAGGTACATTAACATGGTGCAGGTACAGTTTATCAATGGATGATATTCATAATATTTACCCACTAGAGGATTACCTGGCGTAGCGGGAGACTGTAATTATCACAGCGCGATATAACCTGATTAAACCACAGCATTTACAACCATTTGGCAATATATATATATATATATATATATATATATATATATATATATATATATATATATATATATATATATATATATATATATATATATATATAGTAAAGTAGTATAGTAAAGTTGAACACAGACGTGAATAAACAGTTTTCATGACTCGCAAAATCGTAATAACACGACTGTAAACAAAGCAGGAAACGGGTGGGGTCAACTCCTGGCAAGTGAGTCCAAAATCTCAGAGGCAAGTGCGTTAATCACTCGGCCAGGTGGCTCTAATAAAATTAATCCAGTAAGGTATATATGAGGGGACTTGAGCTAGTGTACAACACAGCCAAGTTGGTGTGGGGTTTGTCTGTAAAAATCTGCATTTGTGGACAGAAGGTGGGATCAGCAACACCAGACTGACACAACATAACATGCGGCAGTTTAAGTTTTGCACCTGAACATTTACTTACACACATTCATAAGAATATCAAAACGGGTATACATATCTGAATATATACACAGAAATGTATATTAACCCACACATCGTAGTGAAATATTCAGTTATGTTTTACGTTGGTTCGTTTGAGATAAATTAAATATTTAGCTAACTTTAATATGGTTAACTATAAATATTAATAATAATAATAATTTTATTTCTACAATTACATGTTCCACAAGGCACAGTACTCGCTCCCATCTTGTTCCTCATCCTCATATCCGACATAGACAAGGATGTCAGCCACAGCACCGTGTCTTCCTTTGCAGATGACACCCGAATCTGCATGACAGTGTCTTCCACTGCAGACACTGCAAGGCTCCAGGCGGACATCAGCCAAATCTTTCAGTGGGCTGCAGAAAACAATATGAAGTTCAACGATGAGAAATTTCAATTACTCAGATATGGTAAACACGAGGAAATTAAATCTTCATCAGGGTACAAAACAAATTCTGGCCACAAAATAGAGCGAAACACCAACGTCAAAGACCTGGGAGTGATCATGTCGGAGGATCTCACCTTCAAGGACCATAACATTGTATCAATCGCATCTGCTTGAAAAATTACAGGGTGGATAATGAGAACCTTCAAAACCAGGGAGGCCAAACCCGTGATAACACTCTTCAGGTCACTTGTTCTATCTAGGCTGGAATATTGCTGCACTCTAACAGCACCTTTCAAGGCAGGTGAAATTGCCGACCTAGAAAATGTACAGAGAACTTTCACGGTGCGCATAACGGAGATAAAACACCTCGGTTACTGGGAGCGCTTGAAGTTCCTAAACCTGTATTCCCTGGAACGCAGGAGGGAGAGATACATGATTATATACACCTGGAAAATCCTAGAGGGACTAGTACCGAACTTGCACACGAAAATCACTCACAACGAAAGCAAAAGACTTGGCAGACGATGCAACATTCCCCAATGAAAAGCAGGGGTGTCACTAGCACGTTAAGAGACCATACAATAAGTGTCAGAGGCCCCAAGAGTGTTCAATTGCCGCCAAGCATACATAAGGTGGATTACCAATAGACCCCTGGCTGTCTTCAAGCTGGCACTGAACAAGCACCTAAAGTCGGTACCTGACCAGCCGGGCTGTGGCTCGTACGTTGGATTGCATGCATCCAGCAGTAACAGCCTGGTTGATCAGGCTCTGATCTACCAGGAGGCCTGGTCACAGACCGGGCCGCGGGGGCGTTGACCCCTGGAACTCTCTCCAGATCTCTCTCCAGGTACAAGGTATATAGACCTAGTTGACATCAGCGACGTACTACTATATAGAAAGCCGCTTGTTATGCTGAGCATTTCCCGCAAATTAGGTCAGTTTTGTCCCAGGATGCGACCCTCACCAGTCCACTAACACCCAGGTACCCACTCTAATGATGGGTGAACATGGACAACCGGCATAAGGAAACATGCCCAATGTTTCTACCCTCGTCGGGAATCAAACCCGCACCTCACAGTGTGAAATGAGTGGTTTTGCCGCCAGGCCACTAGCTACTCAGATTTACCGCATTAGTCAGACGTAAATGGCACCGGATGTCCACCCATGACTCCTGGCGGATTCAAAACCAAACTAGATGTTTTCACATGATGCTGCCTGGGCCATGAGACGTGCACTTGCCTGGTTACTATGTCCCACAACATTCTCACATTTCCTTCCAGTTCCATAAATTTCCGGTGTCTCTAAATAACAAATACAGTTTACGAGCTGTGACTGCCGAACCTATCGTTCCGCCTAGCTCCACTAGCAAGGTAATTTGTACTCTGGACAGGACATCCGGTCGGCGTATTCACACCTGAGTAAGTACGTATTGTATCTGGCTGGGGACGAGGCCGGCTGTAACCTCTTCCAGGCGAGTTTTTCACTATCAATTAAGATTTCATTTCTTACCCTAATAGCATAATAAGTTTAGCCAGTATTTAAAATGTGGTTAATTGGTAACACCATTTCTGGTGTTACCAATTCCATGCTCCAGTAAAAGGCAGAATTAGTTTGTGCGTCTGGAATTTTTTTTAAGAGGTGGATGATTCAAGACGCCATTAATTTAAACTACCAATGATGAACATGTTTCTCATATCGTCACTAAGAAATAACATGAATTTTAATAACCTTTTATGGTCCTATTTAAGATTCAATTTTTAAATTGAAAATAATAATTACTCGTGATAAATGGATGATAATGAGGATAAAAATATCTTGATGCCTAGCGAGTAATTTAATCAATAGTAATGTATCTGTCACGGTAAATTATACAATTAAATTCACCCCTATCATTTACTGTTTGATGATAGATCTTTGGGAATACAGGAAATCCGTAACGTTTGTGGTGGACGCTTAATAGGCGGGGACAGGAGCTAAGTAGAGGCGGGGCAAGGAGCCAAAGCTAGACGATTCGGGGCCAGGAGCCAAGGCTAGACGCAGCTGGGCCTGAAGCAAAACACGTCTGAAATCCATTCATTAGTGTGTCAGGACATTTGTACACTTGTACATATAAATACACACACAGACATGCGAACGTGTAAGTACACAGATGCCATGTTCACATGTTCAGTTACTAACTGTGTATCATAAGACCCAAGAGACAAGGCACTGGTAATGTCGATAAAAAGTCTACAAGTATTCGACGCTTATAAGCTCAATTTGCCAACACAAACATTCCTACTAACGGCAAGGCACTAGCTGTTAATAGCACCGCTGCTAGTTTCACTTCGTAGTCGGCTATTTCATCAGCGTATCTTGGTCCCAGTCCTTCGCCTCCAGCATTGGCGCAATTGGATATTTCCCGTGAGACCCAGATGCACTGATTGGCCACGACACATGTTTTGCATGGGAATGTACGCTATCCAGAGCCATGTTACAACCCTGTGTTAAAGAAATTTATTCTGTAGTTGTTTTGTTTGATGTTAGCTGGACGTGAGTATTAAAGCTCAATGATATTCCAGAGAGGCTGGAAAGCTGCGTGAGAGGTTGGTTGGTAGTTTCCAAACGTATGTATAACTTTTTTCCTATTAGTGATGTTTTGTAATTTCAGGTATATAAAATAAGACTTTCAATGAAGGTGTGTATGAGAATTTTTTCCTGGAAGTGGTCATAGTGAAGCTCTCGTTGAAAATTGAAGAAGTTGCTGTGAAGTTATTGCATTTCTAATGTCATTTTTTTCAAATCATGTAAGATTTTAAGGTGTGTTTGTAATTCTTTTGGTGTGTGAGCGAGAGAAACCTCTCGTGTCAGCGACACTATCAGACACGCATTAAATCTTGCAGACACACTGCCTCCCAGACACATTATGCCTTCCAGAGACACACACACTGCCTCCCAGACACATTATGCCTTCCAGAGACACACACACTGCCTCCCAGACACATTATGCCTTCCAGAGACACACTTCCAGAGACAGACACACACTGCCTCCCAGACACATTATGCCTTCCAGAGACACACTTCCAGAGACAGACACACACTGCCTCCCAGACACATTATGCCTTCCAGAGACACACTTCCAGAGACAGACACACACTGCCTCCCAGACACATTATGCCTTCCAGAGACACACACACTGCTTCCCAGACACATTATGCCTTCCAGAGACACACACACTGCCTCCCAGACACATTATGCCTTCCAGAGACACACTTCCAGAGACACACACACACTGCCTCCCAGACACATTATGCCTTCCAGAAACACACACACTGCCTCCCAGACACATTATGCCTTCCAGAGACACACACACTGCCTCCCAGGCACATGCCTTCCAGAGACACACACACTGCCTCCCAGACACATGATGCCTTCCAGACACACACTGCCTCCCAGACACGTTGTCTTCCAGAGACACACACACTGCCTCCCAGACACATTATGCCTTCCAGACACACACACACACTGCCTCCCAGACACATTATGCCTTCCAGACACACACACACACTGCCTCCCAGACACATTATGCCTTCCAGACACACACACACACTGCCTCCCAGACACATTATGCCTTCCAGGGATACACCGCCTCCCAGACACATTATGCCTTCCAGAGACACACACACTGCCTCCCAAACACATTATGCCTTCCACAGATACACTGCTTTCCAGACACACTATATCTTCCAGAGACACACACACACACTGCCTCCCAGACACATTATGCCTTCCAGAGACAATACACTGCCTCCCAGACTCATTATACCTTCCAGACACGCATAATGCCTCCCAGACACATTATACTTCCCAGAGACACACACACACACAGCCTCCCAGAGACACCATATCTTCCAGAGACGCAATGCCTAACAGACACATTATACCTTCCAGACACACACACACACTGCCTCCCAGACACATTATGCCTTCCAGAGACACACTGACCTCTTCACTCATAATGTGTCTGATGAAAATTAGACACACATGTGCAACATCTGGGTAGCTAAACTGTAGACATTTCGCCATCCAGTGGTTTTATCAATAAAGATTCTAGGTTATAACTTGAAGACAGTTGAATTATATACAAAAGATAAGGTAATCAGTCCCTCAGCCTTGGAGTTGGTGTGAAGAGCACCGTACTTTTGGAGATTCGGGAGCACAAAGAAAGAGGCTGGCGCTTATATAGGCGTCATGCGCATAGGGACGGGTAGCAGATGAAGGTATAGTCACTGGTAGGCGGAATTCCCCAGTGAAAGTAGATCATAAACAAGGGATGGGTTAGTTGTAGTAGCCGTGAAGAAGGTTACGTAGATGTTCTCCGAACCAAGATTCCATGATGTGTGTAATTTTCATCTGGTGGTGGTGGGTTACCACCAGTAGTGGTGGTGGGTTACCACCAGTAGTGGAGGTGGGTGACCACCAGTAGTGGAGGTGGGTTACCACCAGTAGTGGTGGTGGGTTACCACCAGTAGTGGAGGTGGGTGACCACCAGTAGTGGTGGTGGGTTACCACCAGTAGTGGAGGTGGGTGACCACCACTAGTGGAGGTGGGTGACCACCACTAGTGGAGGTGGGTGATCACCAGTAGTGGAAGTGGGTGACCACCAGTAGTGGAGGTGGGTGACCACCAGTAGTGGAGGTGGGTGACCACCACTAGTGGAGGTGGGTGACCACCACTAGTGGAGGTGGGTGATCACCAGTAGTGGAAGTGGGTGACCACCAGTAGTGGAGGTGGGTGACCACCAGTAGTGGAGGAGGGTGACCACCAGTAGTGGAGGTGGGTTACCACCAGTAGTGGAAGTGGGTGACCACCAGTAGTGGAGGTGGGTGACCACCAGTAATGGAAGTGGGTTACCACCAGTAGTGGAAGTGGGTGACCACCAGTAGTGGAGGTGGGTGACCACCAGTAGTGGTGGATGACCACCAGTAGTGGCGGTGGGTGACCAGTAGTGTTGGTGGTTGGTGACCACCAGTAGTGGTGTTGGTGGTTGGTGACCACCAGTAGTGGTGTTGGTGGTTGGTGACCACCAGTAGTGATGGTGGTGGATGACCACCAGTAGTGATGGTGGTGGATGACCACCAGTAGTGATGGTGGTGGATGACCACCAGTAGTGATGGTGGTGGATGACCACCAGTAGTGATGGTGGTGGATGACCACCAGTAGTGATGGTGGTGGATGACCAGTAGTGATGGTGGTGGATGACCACCAGTAGTGATGGTGGTGGATGACCACCAGTAGTGATGGTGGTGGATGACCACCAGTAGTGATGGTGGATGACCACCAGTAGTGATGGTGGTGGATGACCACCAGTAGTGATGGTGGTGGATGACCACCAGTAGTGATGGTGGTGGATGACCACCAGTATTGATGGTGGTGGATGATTACCAGTAGTGATGGTGGTGGATGACCACCAGTAGTGATGGTGGTGGATGACCACAAGTAGCGATGGTGGTGGATGACCACCAGTAGCGATGGTGGTGGATGACCACCAGTAGTGATGGTGGTGGATGACCACCAGTAGTGATGGTGGTGGATGACCACCAGTAGTGATGGTGGATGACCACCAGTAGTGATGGTGGTGGATGACCACCAGTAGTGATGGTGGTGGATGACCACCAGTAGTGATGGTGGTGGATGACCACCAGTAGTGATGGTGGTGGATGACCACCAGTAGTGATGGTGGTGGATGACCATCAGTAGTGATGGTGGTGGATGACCACCAGTAGTGATGGTGGTGGATGACCACCAGTAGTGATGGTGATGGATGACCACCAGTAGTGATGGTGGTGGATGACCACCAGTAGTGATGGTGGTGGATGACCACCAGTAGTGATAGTGGTGGATGACCACCAGTAGTGATGGCGGTGGATGACCACCAGTAGTGATGGTGGTGGATGACCACCAGTAGTGATGGTGGTGGATGACCACCAGTAGCGATGGTGGTGGATGACCACCAGTAGTGATGGTGGTGGATGACCACCAGTAGTGATGGTGGTGGATGACCACCAGTAGTGATGGTGGTGGATGACCACCAGTAGTGATGGTGGTGGATGACCACCAGTAGTGATGGTGGTGGATGACCACGAGTAGTGATGGTGGTGGATGACCACCAGTAGTGATGGTGGTGGAAGACCACCAGTAGTGATGGTGGTGGATGACCACCAGTAGTGACGGTGGTGGGTGACCACCAGCAGTGACGGTGGTGGGTGACCACCAGTAGTGATGGTGGTGGGTGACCACCAGTAGTGATGGTGGTGGATGACCAGTAGTGATGGTGGTGGATGACCACCAGTAGTGATGGTGGTGGATGACCAGTAGTGATGGTGGTGGATGACCACCAGTAGTGATGGTGGTGGATGACCACCAGTAGTGATGGTGGGTGACCACCAGTAGTGATGGTGGTGGATGACCAGTAGTGATGGTGGTGGATGACCACCAGTAGTGAAGGTGGTGGATGACCACCAGTAGTGATGGTGGATGACCACCAGTAGTGATGGTGGTGGATGACCACCAGTAGTGATGGTGGTGGATGACCACCAGTAGTGATGGTGGTGGATGACCACCTGTATTGATGGTGGTGGATAATTACCAGTAGTGATGGTGGTGGATGACCACCAGTAGTGATGGTGGTGCATGACCACCAGTAGCGATGGTGGTGGATGACCACCAGTAGCGATGGTGGTGGATGACCACCAGTAGTGATGGTGGTGGATGACCACCAGTAGTGATGGTGGTGGATGACCACCAGTAGCGGTGGTGGATGACCACCAGTAGTGAAGGTGGTGGATGACCACCAGTAGTGATGGTGGTGGATGACCACCAGTAGTGATGGTGGTGGATGACCATCAGTAGTGATGGTGGTGGATGACCACCAGTAGTGATGGTGGTGGGTGACCACCAGTAGTGATGGTGGTGGGTGACTATCAGTAGTGACGGTGGTGGGTGACCATCAGTAGTGACGGTGGTGGGTGACCACCAGCAGTGACGGTGGTGGGTGACCACCAGTAGTGATGGTGGTGGGTGACCACCAGTAGTGATGGTGGTGGGTGACCACCAGCAGTGACGGTGGTGGGTGACCACCAGTAGTGATGGTGGTGGATGACCACCAGTAGTGACAGTGGTGGGTGACCACCAGTAGTGATGGTGGTGGGTGACCACCAGTAGTGATGGTGGTGGGTGACCACCAGTAGTGGAGGTGGGTGACCACCACTAGTGGAGGTGGGTGATCACCAGTAGTGGAAGTGGGTGACCACCAGTAGTGGAGGTGGGTGACCACCAGTAGTGGAGGTGGGTGACCACCAGTAGTGGAGGTGGGTTACCACCAGTAGTGGAAGTGGGTGACCACCAGTAGTGGAGGTGGGTGACCACCAGTAATGGAAGTGGGTTACCACCAGTAGTGGAAGTGGGTGACCACCAGTAGTGGAGGTGGGTGACCACCAGTAGTGGTGGATGACCACCAGTAGTGGCGGTGGGTGACCAGTAGTGTTGGTGGTTGGTGACCACCAGTAGTGGTGTTGGTGGTTGGTGACCACCAGTAGTGGTGTTGGTGGTTGGTGACCACCAGTAGTGATGGTGGTGGATGACCACCAGTAGTGATGGTGGTGGATGACCACCAGTAGTGATGGTGGTGGATGACCACCAGTAGTGATGGTGGTGGATGACCACCAGTAGTGATGGTGGTGGATGACCACCAGTAGTGATGGTGGTGGATGACCAGTAGTGATGGTGGTGGATGACCACCAGTAGTGATGGTGGTGGATGACCACCAGTAGTGATGGTGGTGGATGACCACCAGTAGTGATGGTGGATGACCACCAGTAGTGATGGTGGTGGATGACCACCAGTAGTGATGGTGGTGGATGACCACCAGTAGTGATGGTGGTGGATGACCACCAGTATTGATG
The DNA here is from genome assembly GCF_038502225.1 of Cherax quadricarinatus. Classification (NCBI taxonomy): domain Eukaryota; kingdom Metazoa; phylum Arthropoda; class Malacostraca; order Decapoda; family Parastacidae; genus Cherax; species Cherax quadricarinatus. The sequence goes on from NC_091335.1 coordinate 29,815,283, forward strand.
GTGGTGGATGATTACCAGTAGTGATGGTGGTGGATGACCACCAGTAGTGATGGTGGTGGATGACCACAAGTAGCGATGGTGGTGGATGACCACCAGTAGCGATGGTGGTGGATGACCACCAGTAGTGATGGTGGTGGATGACCACCAGTAGTGATGGTGGTGGATGACCACCAGTAGTGATGGTGGATGACCACCAGTAGTGATGGTGGTGGATGACCACCAGTAGTGATGGTGGTGGATGACCACCAGTAGTGATGGTGGTGGATGACCACCAGTAGTGATGGTGGTGGATGACCACCAGTAGTGATGGTGGTGGATGACCATCAGTAGTGATGGTGGTGGATGACCACCAGTAGTGATGGTGGTGGATGACCACCAGTAGTGATGGTGATGGATGACCACCAGTAGTGATGGTGGTGGATGACCACCAGTAGTGATGGTGGTGGATGACCACCAGTAGTGATAGTGGTGGATGACCACCAGTAGTGATGGCGGTGGATGACCACCAGTAGTGATGGTGGTGGATGACCACCAGTAGTGATGGTGGTGGATGACCACCAGTAGCGATGGTGGTGGATGACCACCAGTAGTGATGGTGGTGGATGACCACCAGTAGTGATGGTGGTGGATGACCACCAGTAGTGATGGTGGTGGATGACCACCAGTAGTGATGGTGGTGGATGACCACCAGTAGTGATGGTGGTGGATGACCACGAGTAGTGATGGTGGTGGATGACCACCAGTAGTGATGGTGGTGGAAGACCACCAGTAGTGATGGTGGTGGATGACCACCAGTAGTGACGGTGGTGGGTGACCACCAGCAGTGACGGTGGTGGGTGACCACCAGTAGTGATGGTGGTGGGTGACCACCAGTAGTGATGGTGGTGGATGACCAGTAGTGATGGTGGTGGATGACCACCAGTAGTGATGGTGGTGGATGACCAGTAGTGATGGTGGTGGATGACCACCAGTAGTGATGGTGGTGGATGACCACCAGTAGTGATGGTGGTGGGTGACCACCAGTAGTGATGGTGGTGGATGACCAGTAGTGATGGTGGTGGATGACCACCAGTAGTGAAGGTGGTGGATGACCACCAGTAGTGATGGTGGATGACCACCAGTAGTGATGGTGGTGGATGACCACCAGTAGTGATGGTGGTGGATGACCACCAGTAGTGATGGTGGTGGATGACCACCTGTATTGATGGTGGTGGATAATTACCAGTAGTGATGGTGGTGGATGACCACCAGTAGTGATGGTGGTGCATGACCACCAGTAGCGATGGTGGTGGATGACCACCAGTAGCGATGGTGGTGGATGACCACCAGTAGTGATGGTGGTGGATGACCACCAGTAGTGATGGTGGTGGATGACCACCAGTAGCGGTGGTGGATGACCACCAGTAGTGATGGTGGTGGATGACCACCAGTAGTGATGGTGGTGGATGACCACCAGTAGTGATGGTGGTGGATGACCATCAGTAGTGATGGTGGTGGATGACCACCAGTAGTGATGGTGGTGGGTGACCACCAGTAGTGATGGTGGTGGGTGACTATCAGTAGTGACGGTGGTGGGTGACCATCAGTAGTGACGGTGGTGGGTGACCACCAGCAGTGACGGTGGTGGGTGACCACCAGTAGTGATGGTGGTGGGTGACCACCAGTAGTGATGGTGGTGGGTGACCACCAGCAGTGACGGTGGTGGGTGACCACCAGTAGTGATGGTGGTGGATGACCACCAGTAGTGACAGTGGTGGGTGACCACCAGTAGTGATGGTGGTGGGTGACCACCAGTAGTGATGGTGGTGGGTGACCACCAGTAGTGATGGTGGTGGGTGACCACCAGTAGTGATGGTGGTGGATGACCACCAGTAGTGATGGTGGTGGGTGACCACCAGTAGTGATGGTGGTGGGTGACCACCAGTAGTGATGGTGGTGGGTGACCACCAGTGGTGATGGTGGGTGACCACCAGTAGTGATGGTGGTGGGTGACCACCAGTACTGACGGTGGTGGGTGACCACCAGTAGTGACGGTGGTGGGTGACCACCAGTAGTGATGGTGGTGGGTGACCAGCAGTGAGGTTCTCAAAACTGGTATTGTCGGGACATTTACCGGGGTGGTCATCAGTGTATGATGGAACTCGGTTTCCACCATCCACAAATGATGGCCGGAAACACGGAACTGGACGGACCAAAACCCATCCACTAACCTGGAATTCCTCCTGGAATAGCACAGTTGAAGTGACAGACGGCAAGGAAATGACGTTGCAGGAATTGATAACAGTGAAAATGATATATGAAATTCTTTTTTGACCACGAAGATATTTATGTATTTTCTCGTATTTTTTTTCAAAAATGGTTAGTAGATATACTTCTAGTTTGAGAGAATCTCGTTATCGTGCGACACTGTCTCCTACGATAAGTGTCGCGAACAAAAACTGACGCAGACGGAGGTGTCTCGGCTCGATGCAATGATCACTAAGATATTGGAAGTTATACCGAGTCAAAATAAAAAATAATCGAGTTAGAAGCCAGTATTGTTTGATTCTATTTTGGAATTGGAGCTGAATCTGTGATATCAACCTGTGGGAAATGGATGAGATTTGAGAACTGGGAGTGAGGTGTCAAGATATCATTCGGGGTGCGGTGTCAAGATATCCTTCGGGGAGCGGTGTCAAGATATCCTTCGGGGTGCGGTGTCAAGATATCCTTCGGGGTGCGGTGTCAAGATATCCTTCGGGATGCGGCGTCAAGATATCCTACGGGGCGCGGTGTCAAGATATCCTTCGGGATGCGGTGTCAAGATATCCTTCGGGGAGCGGTGTCAAGATATCCTTCGGGGTGCGGTGTCAAGATATCCTTCGGGGTGCGGTGTCAAGATATCCTTCGGGGTGCGGTGTCAAGATATCCTTCGGGATGCGGCGTCAAGATATCCTACGGGGTGCGGTGTCAAGATGTCCTTCGGGGTGCGGTGTCAAGATATTCTTCGGGGTGCGGTGTCAAGATATCCTTCTGGGTGCGGTGTCAAGATATCCTTCGGGGTGCGGTGTCAAGATATCCTTCGGGGTGCGGTGTCAAGATATTCTTCGGGGTGCGGTGTCAAGATATCCTTCTGGGTGCGGAGTCAAGATATCCTTCGGGGTGCGGTGTCAAGATATCCTTCGGGGTGCGGTGTCAAGATATCCTTGGGGGTGCGGTGTCAAGATATTCTTCGGGGTGCGGTGTCAAGATATCCTTTGGGGTGCGGTGTCAAGATATCCTTCGGGGTGCGGTGTCAAGATATTCGTCGGGGTGCGGTGTCAAGATATCCTTCTGGGTGCGGTGTCAAGATATCCTTCTGGGTGCGGTGTCAAGATATCCTTCGGGGTGCGGTGTCAAGATATCCTTCTGGGTGCGGTGTCAAGATATTCGTCGGGGTGCGGTGTCAAGATATCCTTCTGGGTGCGGTGTCAAGATATCCTTCGGGGTGCGGTGTCAAGATATCCTTCGGGGTGCGGTGTCAAGATATCCTTCTGGGTGCGGTGTCAAGATATTCGTCGGGGTGCGGTGTCAAGATATCCTTCTGGGTGCGGTGTCAAGATATCCTTCGGGGTGCGGTGTCAAGATATTGTTGCAACCCCTGAATGGGTTACAATGATTATTATGTATATATATAATGTATATTACCTTTTCATATAATTTTATATTGCTCATATTTGCGATAATAGCTAAATCGTAAATATATTGCTTTATATTGTTATTTGACGTAGCTTATGTTGTTAGGATGTATATAAAATGTGCTCAGTTAGTCTTGATTGTCAAACTACTGTAATTATCGCTTGTCGCTCGTTATACTGCCGGCTTCTGAGCTGTGCTGTCCACGGGGCTATCACGTGATCGAGGGGGGGGGTGTCCTCACCTCTCGTGAAGTATTCAGTCTGCTGGAGACTCGCTTGGTGGTTGGACAGATTGTCTGTCTCATTATTCTTGTTAGATCTGTAGAACTCTGTTCACAGAACATTGTATAGACTTAGTGATTTTCGACGTTGTACTGAGGTTGTGTGTCACATAGAAACTCTGAGCATCTCAGGTCCCGAGCTGTAGCTTCTGACCTAAATTTGTACTGGTTTCTGTGTATTGTCACAGTCGGGTTTTTCCTATGCTGAACTTAGATTCAGTAGTATGGGAGTTTTGTAACTTTTGTGGAGGATCTGATGATGGTCCCTACTTAGTGTCGTTATATTATCTCCTTGTTCCTGATTCTGTGTCGCAGTCGCTTATTGCATTGCTATGGGGCTTAGCATTCTTTGTTGTTCAAGCAGACTGTTCGGGTTGCCAGTCGGTCAAGAAGTTAGTTTATTTGAGGACTTTGTCAGTCACTTGTTTAAGTCTAGTCGAGTCGTGAGACATAGCGAACTACTTAGAGCACTTACACACATACACACTTACTTGTACATATTTGTAATATCTTATTAAATGTTAATGTACCTGACGGTACTTAAGAATTATAAATGTGATATGTGCTTTCAGCACAATAATATTGAACTCGAGAGATTGATTTTATTTTGATTGCTGTGATTTAATTTACTTTGATAATATACCTCTAGACTTAATAAATTTATTAAATTTTAATTTCTCTAGTTAGTAGCCTACCAGTTGTAATCCTAAAGCGCTATTAAACAATACTGAATTCTAAGGGATAATTGGAAAAGGATACTGACTACTTGTTACGAAAACCCAGTAACAGGCTGGATGCTAGAAGGGCAGTCCTTTCTAGTATTCACTGGAGATCTCTAAGCTTTTAGAATCGCGTTTTTTGTAGCAATATCCTTCGGGGTGCGGTGTCAAGATATTCTTCGGGGTGCGGTGTCAAGATATTCTTCGGGGTGCGGTGTCAAGATATCCTTCGGGGTGCGGTGTCAAGATATTCTTCGGGGTGCGGTGTCAAGATATCCTTCGGGGTGCGGCGTCAAGATATCCTTCGGGGTGCGGTGTCAAGATATCCTTCGGGATGCGGCAAGATATCCTACGGGGTGCGGTGTCAAGATATCCTTCGGGGTGCGGCGTCAAGATATCCTTCGGGGTGCGGTGTCAAGATATCCTTCGGGATGCGGCAAGATATCCTACGGGGTGCGGTGTCAAGATATCCTTCGGGGTGCGGTGTCAAGATATCCTTCGGGGTGCGGTGTCAAGATATCCTTCGGGGTGCGGTATCAAGATATCCTTCGGGATGCGGCAAGATATCCTACGGGGTGCGGTGTCAAGATATCCTTCGGGGTGCGGTGTCAAGATATCCTTCTGGGTGCGGTGTCAAGATATCCTTCGGGGTGCGGTGTCAAGATATCCTTCGGGGTGCGGTGTCAAGATATCCTTCGGGGTGCGGTGTCAAGATATCCTTCGGGGTGCGGTGTCAAGATATCCTTCGGGGTGCGGTGTCAAGACATCCTTCGGGGTGCGGTGTCAAGTTATCCTTCGGGGTGCGGTGTCAAGATATCCTTCGGGGTGCGGTGTCAAGATATCCTTCGGGGTGCGGTGTCAAGATATCCTTCGGGGTGCGGTGTCAAGATATCCTTCGGGGTGCGGTGTCAAGATATCCTTCGGAGTGCGGTGTCAAGATATCCTTCGGGGTGCGGTGTCAAGATATCCTTCGGGGTGCGGTGTCAAGATATCCTTCGGGGTGCGGTGTCAAGATATCCTTCGGGGTGCGGTGGCAAGATATCCTTCGGGGTGCGGTGTCAAGATATCCTTCGGGGTGCGGTGGCAAGATATCCTTCGTGGTGCGGTGGCAAGATATCCTTCGGGGTGCGGTGTCAAGATATCCTTCGGGGTGCGGTGTCAAGATATCCTTCGGGGTGCGGTGGCAAGATATCCTTCGGGGTGCTGTCATATCCTCAGGGATGTGCGGACATATCTTCCTTGGGAGTGTGAGGTTAAGATATCTTTGCAGGTGTAGGATATATCCTCAAGGATGTGGGGTCAAGATATCCTTGGGGTTGTGACATGCTAAGAGAGTACGTCACATTTATTCAACGTATGTCACATACCCATGTAGGCATACCCTCCTGACCAGCAAATCAGCTATTAACAGTATAACAGGAACACCTTCCTGTTATGCTAACAGCCTGGTTCAACTCAGCATGCCAGAGTTGTGAACCGATGTCTGGACACGTGCAACAACACTGACAGACTTACCTCCAAGTCTGGTCGTACATGGTTCTCACTGTGTCTTGTATACATATTATCTGAACATATTCTCTATGAATATTGTACATAATTGTACTCATTTTTGTTAAGTATTTACACTCTGCTGCCTTTCTGCTCATTCTAACATTGGTTACTGTGCTAACTCAGTGCGAGAAGGTGCACAGGCCATTAAACTTGTGTTCAGAATAGGGATGTAGGGTCGAGATATCATCACTGGGGGTGTAGGGTCATGATAACATACCTGGAGTATACCTGGAGAGGATTTCGGGGGTCAACGCCCCCGCGTCATGGTTTGAAACCAGACCTCTTGGTGGATCAGGGTCTGATCAACCAGGCTGTTACTGCTGGCAGCATGTAAATAGACGTACGAACCACAGCCCGGTTGATCAGGTACTGACTTGAGGTGCCTGTCCAGCGCCTTGTTGAAAACAGCCTTGAAGATGTGGGGGTCTAGATAATATTGAGGGTGTGCAGTCAAGATGTCATCTTTGAGGGTGTGGGGTCAACATATCACTAGTCACGGAGGGCGAGGCTATGAACTTTGAATATATGGGGTCCTAGATATCAACCTCATAATTTCCTTCAAAGATGCAAGCTTATGGGAAGCGAACCCGAGATAACATCTCACAGACGCAGTCCAAGAAATTAATCTTCAGTATGTGGGTGGAGATATCTGCAAGAGGATACCTGCCTGATGCTGCCCTGAGTGATGCTGTTGGTGCTTCTTCTGCTGATGACACTGTTGCTGATGGTTGTGGTGCTACTGGTGGTGCTGCTGGTTGTGGATTCTGCAGTTGGTGCAGTTGGTGCAGCTGGTGCAGTTGGTGCAGCTGGTGCAGTTGGTGCAGCTGGTGCTGCTTCACACAGCCAGTGGATCCCTAGGCGCTATATAGTAATATACTTTGTTTTCTGGTTACGAAATTATATTCTCTTTAATCTTTATTTTGTGAGACCCTCTGGTGCGATGATTAAGAACAGGAAGAGAGGGTTAGTAAACTTCGTGTGTGCCAGTGAGTGTGTGTGCCAGTGAGTGTGTGTGCCAGTGAGTGTGTGTGCCAGTGAGTGTGTGTGCCAGTGAGTGTGTGTGCCAGTGAGTGTGTGTACCAGTGAGTGTGTGTGTGTACCAGTGTGTGTGCCAGTGAGTGTGTGTGCCAGTGAGTGTGTGTACCAGTGAGTGTGTGTGCCAGTGAGTGTGCCAGTGAGTGTGTGTGCCAGTGAGTGTGTGTGCCAGTGAGTGTGTGTGCCAGTGAGTGTGTGTGCCAGTGAGTGTGTGTACCAGTGAGTGTGTGTGCCAGTGAGTGTGTGTGCCAGTGAGTGTGTGTACCAGTGAGTGTGCGTACCAGTGAGTGTGTGTGCCAGTGAGTGTGTGCCAGTGAGTGTGTGTGCCAGTGAGTGTGTGTGCCAGTGAGTGTGTGTACCAGTGAGTGTGTGTGCCAGTGAGTGTGTGTGCCAGTGAGTGTGTGTGTGTACCAGTGAGTGTGTGTGCCAGTGAGTGTGTGTGTGTACCAGTGAGTGTGTGTGCCAGTGAGTGTGTGTGCCAGTGAGTGTGTGTGCCAGTGAGTGTGTGTACCAGTAAGTGTGTGTGCCAGTGAGTGTGTGTGCCAGTGAGTGTGTGTGCCAGTAAGTGTGTGTGGGGGTGAGTGAGTGTACCAGTGAGTGTGTGTACAAGTGAGTGTGTGAGCCAGTGAGTGTGTGTGTGTGTACCAGAGAGTGTGTGTACCGGTGAGTGTGTGTACCAGTGAGTGTGTGTGTGTACCAGTGAGTGTGTGTGCCAGTGAGTGTGTGTGTGTACCAGTGAGTGTGTGTGTGTACCAGAGAGTGTGTGTACCAGTGAGTGTGTGTGTACCAGTGAGTGTGTGTGTACCAGTGAGTGTGTGTGCCAGTGAGTGTGCCAGAGTGTGTGTGTACCAGAGAGTGTTTGTACCAGTGAGTGTGTGTACCAGTGAGTGTGTGTGTGTACCAGTGAGTGTGTGTACCAGTGTGTGTGTGTACCAGAGTGTGTGTACCAGTGAGTGTATGTGTGTACCAGTGAGTATGTGTGCCAGTGAGTGTGTGTGTGTACCAGTGAGTGTGTGTACCAGTGAGTGTGTGTGCCAGTGAGTGTGTGTGTACCAATGAGTGTGTGTACCAGTGAATGTGTGTGTGTACCAGTGAGTGTGTGTACCAGTGAGTGTGTGTGCCAGTGAGTGTGTACCAGTGAGTGTGTGTGTGTACCAGTGAGTGTGTGTGTGTACTCACCTAGTTGTACTCACCTAGTTGAGGTTGCGGGGGTCGAGTCCGAGCTCCTGGCCCCGCCTCTTCACTGATCGCTACTAGGTCACTCTCCCTGAGCCGTGAGCTTTATCATACCTCTGCTTAAAGCTATGTATGGATCCTGCCTCCACTACATCGCTTCCCAAACTATTCCACTTACTGACTACTCTGTGGCTGAAGAAATACTTCCTAACATCCCTGTGATTCATCTGTGTCTTCAGCTTCCAACTGTGCCCCCTTGTTACTGTGTCCAATCTCTGGAACATCCTGTCTTTGTCCACCTTGTCAATTCCTCTCAGTATTTTGTATATCGTTATCATGTCCCCCCTATCTCTCCTGTCCTCCAGTGTCGTCAGGTTGATTTCCCTTAACCTCTCCTCGTAGGACATACCTCTTAGCTCTGGGACTAGTCTTGTTGCAAACCTTTGCACTTTCTCTAGTGTACCAGTGAGTGTGTGTGTGTGTGTACCAGTGAGTGTGTGTGTGTACTAGTGAGTGTGTATGTGTACCAGTGAGTGTGTGTGTGTACCAGTGAGTGTATGTACCAGTGAGTGTGTGTACCAGTGAGTGTGTGTGCCAGTGAGTGTGTGTACCAGTGAGTGTGTGTACCAGTGAGTGTGTGTACCAGTGTGTGTGTGTACCAGTGAGTGTGTGTGTGTACCAGAGAGTGTGTGTACCAGAGAGTGTGTGTACCAGTGAGTGTGTGTGTACCAGTGAGTGTGTGTGCCAGTGAGTGTGTGTGCCAGTGAGTGTGTGTGCCAGTGTGTGTGTGTGTACCAGTGAGTGTGTGTGTGTACCAGAGAGTGTGTGTACCAGTGAGTGTGTGTGTACCAGTGAGTGTGTGTACCAGTGAGTGTGTGTACCAGTGAGTGTGTGTGCCAGTGAGTGTGTGTGCCAGTGAGTGTGTGTGTACCAATGAGTGTGTGTACCAGTGAATGTGTGTGTGTACCAGTGAGTGTGTGTGTGTACCAGTGAGCTTGTGTTGGGTAAGTGAGCTTGTGTGTGTACCAGTGTGTGTGTGTGTGTGTGTGTGTGTGCGTACCAGTGTGTGTGCCAGTGAGTGTGTGTGCCAGTGAGTGTGTGTGCCAGTGAGTGTGTGTGCCAGTGAGTGTGTGTGTGTGTGTACCAGTGAGTGAGTGTACCAGTGAGTGTGTGTGCACCAGTGAGCTTGTGTTGGGTAAGTGAGCTTGTGTGTGTACTAGTGAGTGTGCGTACCAGTGAGGGTGTGTGTGTACCAGTGAGTGTGTGTGCACCAGTGAGCTTGTGTTGGGTAAGTGAGCTTGTGTATGTACAAGTGAGTATGCGTACCAGTGAGTGTGTGCGTGTACCAGTGAGCTTGTGTTGGGTAAGTGACCTTGTGTGCGCACCAGTGAGCTTGTGTTGGGTAAGTGAGCTTGTGTATGCACAAGTGAGCTTGTGTGTGCACTAGTGAGCTTGCTTCGTCAGTGAGCTTGTGTGTGTACCAGTGAGCTTGTGTGTGTACCAGTGAGCTTGTGTGTGTACCAGTGAGCTTGTGTGTGCACTAGTGAGCTTGCTTCGTCAGTGAGCTTGTGTGTGTACCAGTGAGCTTGTGTGTGTACCAGTGAGCTTGTGTGTGTACCAGTGAGCTTTTGTGTGTACGGGGTTCACTTGTGCAAGCTTCATATGTTGCTTGCAACCTTCTGATGTACGGGGTTCACTTGTGCAAGCTTCATATGTTTCTTGCAACCTTCTGATGTACGGGGTTCACTTGTGCAAGCTTCATATGTTGCTTGCAACCTTCTGATGTACGGGGTTCACTTGTGCAAGCTTCATATGTTGCTTGCAACCTTCTGATGTACGGGGTTCACTTGTGCAAGCTTCATATGTTGCTTGCAACCTTCTGATGTACGGGGTTTACTTGTGCAAGCTTCATATGTTGCTTGCAACCTTCTGATGTACGGGGTTCACTTGTGCAAGCTTCATATGTTGCTTGCAACCTTCTGATGTACGGGGTTCACTTGTGCAAGCTTCATATGTTGCTTGCAACCTTCTGATGTACGGGGTTCACTTGTGCAAGCTTCATATGTTGCTTGCAACCTTCTGATGTACGGGGTTCACTTGTGCAAGCTTCATATGTTGCTTGCAACCTTCTGATGTACGGGGTTCACTTGTGCAAGCTTCATATGTTGCTTGCAACCTTCTGATGTACGGGGTTCACTTGTGCAAGCTTCATATGTTGCTTGCAACCTTCTGATGTACGGGGTTCACTTGTGCAAGCTTCATATGTTGCTTGCAACCTTCTGATGTACGGGGTTCACTTGTGCAAGCTTCATATGTTGCTTGCAACCTTCTGATGTACGGGGTTCACTTGTGCAAGCTTCATATGTTGCTTGCAACCTTCTGATGTACGGGGTTCACTTGTGCAAGCTTCATATGTTGCTTGCAACCTTCTGATGTACGGGGTTCACTTGTGCAAGCTTCATATGTTGCTTGCAACCTTCTGATGTACGGGGTTCACTTGTGCAAGCTTCATATGTTGCTTGCAACCTTCTGATGTACGGGGTTCACTTGTGCAAGCTTCATATGTTGCTTGCAACCTTCTGATGTACGGGGTTCACTTGTGCAAGCTTCATATGTTGCTTGCAACCTTCTGATGTACGGGGTTCACTTGTGCAAGCTTCATATGTTGCTTGCAACCTTCTGATGTACGGGGTTCACTTGTGCAAGCTTCATATGTTGCTTGCAACCTTCTGATGTACGGGGTTCACTTGTGCAAGCTTCATATGTTGCTTGCAACCTTCTGATGTACGGGGTTCACTTGTGCAAGCTTCATATGTTGCATGCAACCTTCTGATGTACGGGGTTCACTTGTGCAAGCTTCATATGTTGCTTGCAACCTTCTGATGTACGGGGTTCACTTGTGCAAGCTTCATATGTTGCTTGCAACCTTCTGATGTACGGGGTTCACTTTGCTGCTGCTGTTTGATGCCTGTCTTCCTGCTGCTGCTGCTGCTTTTTGCCTGTCTTCCTGCTGCTTCTGCTTTTTGCCTGTCTTCCTGCTGCTGCTGCTGCTGTTTGTTGCCTGTCTTCCTGCTGCTGCTGCTGCTTGTTGCCTGTCTTCCTGCTGCTGCTGCTTGTTGCCTGTCTTCCTGCTGCTGCTGCTGCTTGTTGCCTGTCTTCCTGCTGCTGCTGCTTGTTGCCTGTCTTCCTACTGCTGCTGCTGCTGCTTCTTGCTCTGCTTGCTTGTTGCTTGTCTTCCTGCTGTTGCTGCTGCTGCTGCTGTTGCCTGTCTTCCTGCTGCTGCTGCTGCTTCTTGTTGCCTGTCTTCCTGCTGCTGCTGCTGCTTGTTGCCTGTCTTCCTGCTGCTGCTGCTTGTTTCCTGCCTGTCTTCCTGCTGCTGCTGCTGCTGTTGCCTGTCTTGCCTGTCTTCCTGCTGCTGCTGCTTGTTGCCTGTCTGCCTGCTGCTGCTGCTGTGTTGCCTGTCTTCCTGCTGCTGCTGCTGCTTGTTGCCTGTCTTCCTGGTGCTGCTGCTGCTGTCTGCTGCTGCTGCTGCTGTTGCCTGTCTTCCTGCTGCTGCTGTTGACTGTCTTCCTGCTGCTGCTGTTTGTTGCCTGTCTTCCTGCTGCTGCTGCTGCTGTTGCCTGTCTTCCTGCTGCTGCTGCTGCTGCTTGTTGCCTGTCTTCCTGATGCTGCTGCTGCCTGATGTGTGTCTTCCTGCTGCTCCTGCTTCTTGCCTGTCTTCCTGCTGCTGCTGCTGTTTGTTGCATTTCTTCCTTCTGCTGCTGCTTGTTGCCTGTCTTCCTGCTGCTGCTGCTGCTTGTTGCCTGTCTTCCTGCTGCTGCTGTTTGTTGCCTGTCTTCCTGCTGCTGCTGCTGCTTGTTGCCTGTCTTCCTGCTGCTGCTGCTTGTTGCCTGTCTTCCTGCTGCTGCTGCTGCTTGTTGCCTGTCTTCCTGCTGCTGCTGCTGCTGCTTGTTGCCTGTCTTCCTGCTGCTGCTGCTGTTGCCTGTCTTCCTGCTGCTGCTGCAGCTGTTGCCTGTCTTCCTGCTGCTGCTGCTGCTTGTTGCCTGTCTTCCTGCTGCTGCTGTTGCTTGTTGCCTGTCTTCCTGCTGCTGCTCTTGCCTGTCTTCCTGCTGCTGCCTATCTTCCTGCTGCTGCTGCTGTTTGATGCCTGTCTTCCTGCTGCTGCTGCTGCTTGTTGCCTGTCTTCCTGCTGCTGCTGCTGTTGCCTGTTTTCCTGCTGCTGCTGCTGTTTCCTGTCTTCCTGCTGCTGCTGCTCCTGTTGCTTGTATTCCTGCTGCTGCTGCTGCTGCTGCTGCCTGTCTGCTGCTGCTGTTGCCTGTCTTGCTGCTTGTTGCCTGTCTTCCTGCTGATGCTGCTGCTTGTTGCCTGTCTTCCTGCTGCTGCTGCTTGTTGTCTGTCTTCCTGCTGCTGCTGCTGCTTGTTGCCTGTCTTCCTGCTGCTGCTGCTGTTTGTTGCCTGTCTTTCTGCTGCTGCTTGTTGCCTGTTTTCCTGCTGCGTCTGCTGCTGCTTGTTACCTGTCTTCCTGGTGCTGCTGCTGCTGCTTGTTGCCTGTCTTCCTGCTGCTGCTGCTATTTGTTGCCTGTCTTTCTGCTGCTGCTGCTTGTTGCCTGTCTTCCTGCTACTACTGCTGCTTGTTGCCTGTCTTCCTGCTGCTGCTGCTGCTTCTTGCCTGTCTTCTTGCTGCTGCTGCTGCTTGTTGCCTGTCTTCCTGCTGCTGCTGCTGCTTGTTGCCTGTCTTCCTGCTGCTGCTGCTGCTTGTTACCTGTCGTCCTGCTGCTGCTGCTGTTTGTTGCCTGTCTTTCTGCTGCTGCTGCTTGTTGCCTGCCTTCCTGCTACTGCTGCTGCTTGTTGCCTGTGTTCCTGCTGCTGTTTGTTGCCTGTCTTCCTGCTGCTGCTGTTTGTTGCCTGTCTTCCTGCTGCTGCTGCTCTTTGTTGCCTGTCTTCCTGCTGCTGCTGCTGCTTGTTGCCTGTCTTCCTGCTGCTGCTGCTGCTTGTTGCCTGTCTTCCTGCTGCTGCTGCTGTTTGTTGCCTGTCTTCCTGCTGCTGCTGCTTGTTGCCTGTCTTCCTGCTGCTGCTGCTTGTTGCCTGTCTTCCTGCTGCTGCTGCTGCTTGTTGCCTGTCTTCCTGCTGCTGCTGCTGCTTGTTGCCTGTCTTCCTGCTGCTGCTGCTGTTTGTTGCCTGTCTTCCTGCTGCTGCTGCTGCTTGTTGCCTGTCTTCCTGCTGCTGCTGCTGCTTTTTGCCTGTCTTCCTGCTGCTGCTGCTGCTGCTTGTTGCCTGTCTTCCTGCTGCTGCTGCTGCTGCTGCTGCTTGTTGCCTGTCTTCCTGCTGCTGCTGCTTGTTGCCTGTCTTCCTGCTGCTGCTGCTGCTTGTTGCCTGTCTTCCTGCTGCTGCTGCTGCTTGTTGCCTGTCTTCCTGCTGCTGCTGCTGCTTGTTGCCTGTCTTCCTGCTGCTGCTGCTGCTTGTTGCCTGTCTTCCTGCTGCTGCTGCTGCTCTTGCCTGTCTTCCTGCTGCTGCCTATCTTCCTGCTGCTGCTGCTGTTTGATGCCTGTCTTCCTGCTGCTGCTGCTGCTTTTTGCCTGTCTTCCTGCTGCTGCTGCTGCTGCTGCTGCTGCTGCTGCTGCTGCTGCTTGTTGCCTGTCTTCCTGCTGCTGCTGCTGCTGCTGCTTTTTGCCTGTCTTCCTGCTGCTGCTGCTGTTTGTTGCCTGTCTTCCTGCTGCTGCTGCTGTTTGTTGCCTGTCTTCCTGCTGCTGCTGTTTGTTGCCTGTCTTCCTGCTGCTGATGTTTGTTGCATGTCTTCCTGCTGCTGCTGCTTGTTGCCTGTCTTCCTGCTGCTGCTGCTTGTTGCCTGTCTTCCTGCTGCTGCTGCTTGTTGCCTGTCTTCCTGCTGCTGCTGCTGCTTGTTGCCTGTCTTCCTGCTGCTGCTGCTTGTTGTTGCTTCTGCTGCTTGCTGTTTGTTGCTGTCTTCCTGTGCTGCTGCTGCTGCTGCTTGTTGCCTGTCTTCCTGCTGCTGCTGCTGCTTGTTGCCTGTCTTCCTGCTGCTGCTGCTGCTTGTTGCCTGTCTTCCTGCTGCTGCTGTTTGTTGCCTGTCTTCCTGCTGCTGCTGCTGCTTGTTGCCTGTCTTCCTGCTGCTGCTGCTTCTTGCCTGTCTTCCTGCTGCTGCTGTGCTGCTTCCTTCTGCTGCTGCTTGTTGCATGTCTTCCTGCTCCTGCTGCTGCTGCTTGTTGCCTGTCTTCCTGCTGCTGCTGCTGCTTGTTGCCTGTCTTCCTGCTACTGCTGCTGCTTGTTGCCTGTCTTCCTGCTGCTGCTGCTGCTGCTGCTGCTGCTGCTGCTTGTTGCCTGTCTTCCTGCTGCTGCTGCTATTGCTGTTTGTTGCCTGTCTTCCTGCTGCTGCTGCTCCTGCTTGTTGCATGTCTTCCTGCTGCTGCTGCTGCTTGTTGCTTGTCTTCCTGCTGCTGCTGCTGCTGCTGCTTGTTGCCTGTCTTCCTGCTGCTGCTGCTGCTTGTTGCCTGTCTTCCTGCTGCTGCTGCTGCTTGTTGCCTGTCTTCCTGCTGCTGCTGCTGCTTGTTGCCTGTCTTCCTGCTGCTGCTGCTTGTTGCCTGTCTTCCTGCTGCTGCTGCTGCTGCTGCTGCTGCTGCTGCTTGTTGCCTGTCTTCCTGCTGCTGCTGCTGCTTGTTGCCTGTCTTCCTGCTGCTGCTGCTGCTTGTTGCCTGTCTTCCTGCTGCTGCTGCTGCTGTTTGTTGCCTGTCTTCCTGCTGCTGCTGCTGCTTGTTGCCTGTCTTCCTGCTGCTGCTGCTGCTGCTGCTCCTGCTTGTTGACTGTCTTCCTGCTGCTGCTGCTGCTGTTTGTTGCCTGTCTTCCTGCTGCTGCTGCTGCTGCTGCTTGTTGCCTGTCTTCCTGCTGCTGCTTGTTGCCTGTCTTCCTGCTGCTGCTGCTTGTTACCTGTCGTCCTGCTGCTGCTGCTGTTTGTTGCCTGTCTTTCTGCTGCTGCTGCTGCTGCTGTCTTCCTGCTGCTGTCTTCCTGCTGCTGCTGTTGCCTGTCTTCCTGCTGCTGCTGCTGCTGTCTGTTGCCTGTCTTCCTGCTGCTGCTGCTGCTGCTTTGTTGCCTGTCTTCCTGCTGCTGCTGCTTGTTACCTGTCGTCCTGCTGCTGCTGCTGTTTGTTGCCTGTCTTTCTGCTGCTGCTGCTTGTTGCCTGCCTTCCTGCTACTGCTGCTGCTTGTTGCCTGTGTTCCTGCTGCTGCTGCTTGTTGCCTGTCTTCCTGCTGCTGCTGCTGTTGCCTGTCTTCCTCCTGCTGCTGTTTGTTGCCTGTCTTCCCGCTGGTGCTGCTGCTTGTTGCCAGTTTTCCTGCTGCTGCTGCTGCTGCTGCTTGTTGCCTGTCTTCCTGCTGCTGCTTGTTGCATGTCTTCCTACTGCTGCTGCTGCTTGTTGCTGGTCTTCCTGCTGTTGCTGCTGCTGCTGCTGCTTGTTGCCAGTCTTCCTGCTGCTGCTGCTGCTGTTGCCTGTCTTCCTACTGGTGCTGTTTGTTGCCTGTCTTCCTGCTACTGCTGCTGCTTGTTGCCTGTCTTCCTGCTACTGCTGCTGCTTGTTGCCTGTCTTCCTGCTGCTGCTGCTGCTGCTGCTGCTGCTGCTGCTGCTGCTGCTGCTTGTTGCCTGTCTTCCTGCTGCTGCTGTTTGTTGCATGTCTTCCTGCTGCTGCTGCTCCTGCTGCTGCTTGTCGCCTGTCTTACTTCTGCTGCTGCTCCTTTTTGCCTGTCTTCCTGCTGCTGCTGCTGTTCCTTGTTGCCTGTCTTCCTGCTGCTGCTGCTGCTTGTTGACTGTCTTCCTGCTGCTGCTGCTGCTGTTTGTTGCCTGTCTCCCTGCTGCTGCTGCTTGTTGCCTGTCTTCCTGCTGCTGCTGTTTGTTGCCTGTCTTCCTGCTGCTGCTGCTGCTTGTTGCCTGTCTTCCTGCTGCTGCTGCTGCTTGTTGCCTGTCTTCCTGCTGCTGCTGCTGCTTGTTGCCTGTCTTCTTGCTGCTGCTGCTGCTGCTGCTGCTTGATGCCTGTCTTCCTGCTGCTCCTGCTGCTTGTTGCCTGTTTTCCTGCTGCTTCTGCTGCTTGTTGCCTGTCTTCCTGCTGCTGCTGCTTGTTGCCTGTCTTCCTGCTGCTGCTGCTGCTTGTTGCCTGTCTTCCTGCTGCTGCTGCTTGTTGCCTGTCTTCCTGCTGCTGCTGCTTGTTGCCTGTCTTCCTGCTGCTGCTGCTGCTTGTTGCCTGTCTTCCTGCTGCTGCTGCTGTTTGTTGCCTGCCTTCCTGCTGCTGTTGCCGGTTTTTGCCAGTCTTCCTGCTGCTGCTGCTGTTGTTGCCTGTCTTCCTGCTGCTGCTGTTTGTTGCCTGTCTTCCTGCTGCAGCTGTTTGTTGCCTGTCTTCTTGCTGTTGCTGCTGCTGCTTGTTGCCTGTCTTGCTGCTGCTGCTGCTGTTTGTTGCCTGTCTCCCTGCTGCTGCTGCTTGTTGCCTGTCTTCCTGCTGCTGCTGCTGCTTGTTGCCTGTCTTCCTTCTGCTGCTGCTGCTTTTTGTTGCCTGTCTTCCTGCTGCTGCTGCTGCTTGTTGCCTGTCTTCCTGCTGCTGCTGCTGCTTGTTGCCTGTCTTCCTGCTGCTGCTGCTTTTTGTTGCCTGTCTTCCTACTGCTGCTGCTGTGTCTGTTTGTTGCTTCTCTTCCTGCTGCTGCTTGTTGCATGTCTTCCTACTGCTGCTGCTGCTGTTTGTTGCCTGTCTTCCTGCTGCTGCTGCTGCTTGTTGCCTGTCTTCCTGCTGCTGCTGCTGCTGTTTGTTGCCTGTCTTCCTGCTGCTGCTGCTGCTGCTGCTTGTTGCCTGTCTTCCTGCTGCTGCTGCTATTTGTTGCCTGTCTTTCTGCTGCTGCTGCTTGTTGCCTGTCTTCCTGCTACTACTGCTGCTTGTTGCCTGTCTTCATGCTGCTGCTGCTGCTTGTTGTCTGTCTTCCTGCTGCTGCTGCTTGTTGCCTGTCTTCCTGCTGCTGCTTGTTGCCTGTCTTCCTGCTGCTGCTGCTGCTGCTGTTGTTCCTGTTGCTGCTGTCCTGTCCTGCTGCTGCTGCTGCCTGTCTTCCTCTTGCCTGTCTTCCTGCTGCTGCTGCTGCTTGTTGCCTGTCTTCCTGCTGCTGCTGCTGTTTGTTGCCTGTCTTCCTGCTGCTGCTGCTGTTTGTTGCCTGTCTTCCTGCTGCTGCTGCTGCTTGTTGCCTGTCTTCCTGCTGCTGCTGCTGCTGCTTGTTGCCTGTCTTCCTACTGCTGCTGCTGTTGCTGTCTGTTGCTGCTGCTTGTTGCCTGTCTTCCTGCTGTTGCCTGTCTTCCTGCTGCTGCTGCTGCTTTGTTGCCTGTTGCCTGTGTTCCTGCTGCTGCTGCTGCTTGTTGCCTGCTGCTGCTGCCTGCTGCTGCTGTTGCTGCTGCCCTGTCTTCCTGCTGCTGCTGCTGCTGCTGCTTTTTGCCTGTCTTCCTGCTCCTGGTGCTGCTGCTTGTTGCCTGTCTTCCAGCTGCTGCTGTTTGTTGCCTGTCTTCCTGCTCCTGCTGCTGCTGCTGCTGCTGCTGCTTGTTGCCTGTCTTCCTGCTGCTGCTGCTGTTGCCTGTTTTCCTGCTGCTGCTGCTGTTGCCTGTCTTCCTGCTGCTGCTGCTCCTGTTGCTTGTATTCCTGCTGCTGCTGCTGCTGCTGCTGTTGCCTGTTCTCCTGCTGCTGCTGCTTGTTGCCTGTCTTCCTGCTGCTGCTGCTGCTGCTGTCTTGCTTGCTGCTTGTTGCTGTCTTCCTGCTGCTGCTGCTTGTTGCCTGTCTCCCTGCTGCTGCTGCTTGTTGCCTGTCTTCCTCCTGCAGCTGCTGCTGCTTCTTGCCTGTCTTCCTGCTGCTGCTCCTGTTTGTTGCCTCTCTTCCTGCTGCTGCTGCTGCTGTTTGTTGCCTGTCTTCCTGCTCCTGCTGCTGCTGTTGACTGTCTTCCTGCTGCTGGTGTTTGTTGCATGTCTTCCTGCTGCTGCTGCTTGTTGCCTGTCTTCCAGCTGCTGCTGTTTGTTGCCTGTCTTCCTGCTGCTGCTGCTGCTTGTTGCCTGCCTTTCTCCTGATGCTGCTTTTTGTTGCCTGTCTTCCTGCTGCTGCTGCTGCTTGTTGCCTGTCTTCCTACTGCTGCTGCTGTTGCTGTCTTCCTGCTGCTGCTTGTTGTTGCTGCTGCTGCTTGTTGCCTGTTCCTGCTGCTGCTGTTGCTGCTGCTGCCGCTGCTTGTTGCCTGTTTTGCTGCTGCTGCTGCTGCTTGTTGGCTGTCTTCCTGCTGCTCCTTGTTGCCTGTCTTCCTGCTGCTGCTTGTTGCCTGTCTTCCTGCTGCTGCTGCTGCTGCTGCTGTTTGTTGCCTGTCTTCGTGCTGCTGCTGCTTGTTGCCAGTCTTCCTGCTGCTGCTGCTGCTGCTGTTTGTTGCCTGTCTTCCTGCTGCTGCTGCTTGTTGCCTGTCTTCCTGCTGCTGCTGCTGCGTGTTGCCTGTCTTCCTGCTGCTGCTTGTTGCCTGTCTTCCTGCTGCTGCTGCTTGTTGCCTGTCTTCCAGCTGCTGCTGTTTGTTGCCTGTCTTCCTGCTGCTACTGCTGCTCGTTGCCTGTCTTCCTGCTGATGTTGCTGCTTGTTGACTGCCTTCCTACTGCTGCTGCTGTTTGTTGCCTGTCTTGCTGCTGCTGCTGTTTGTTGCCTGTCTTCCTGCTGCTGCTGCTGTTTGTTGCCTGTCTTCCTGCTGCTGCTGTTTGTTGCCTGTCTTCCTGCTGCTGCTGTTTGTTGCCTGTCTTCCTGCTGCTGCTGCTGCTGCTGCTGCTTGTTGCCTGTCTTCCTGCTGCTGCTGCTTGTTGCCTGTCTTCCTGCTGCTGCTGCTGCTTGTTGCCTGTCTTCCTGCTGCTGCTGCTGTTTGTTGCCTGTCTTCCTGCTGCTGCTGCTGCTTGTTGCCTGTCTTCCTGCTGCTGCTGCTGCTTGTTGCCTGTCTTCCTGCTGCTGCTTGTTGCCTGTCTTCCTGCTGCTGCTGCTGCTTGTTGCCTGTCTTCCTGCTGCTGCTGCTGCTTGTTGCCTGTCTTCCTGCTGCTGCTGCTGTTTGTTGCCTGTCTTCCTGCTGCTGCTGCTGCTGTTGCCTGTCTTCCTGCTGCTGCTGTTTGTTGCCTGTCTTCCTGCTGCTGCTTGTTGCCTGTCTTCCTGCTGCTGCTGCTGCTGCTGTTTGTTGCCTGTCTTCCTGCTGCTGCTGTTTGTTGCCTGTCTTCCTGCTACTGCTGCTGCTTGTTGCCTGTCTTCCTGCTGCTGGTGCTTGTTGCCTGTCTTCGTGCTGCTGCTGCTGTTTGTTGCCTGTCTTCCTGCTGCTGCTGCTGCTTGTTGCCTGTCTTCCTGCTGCTGCTGCTGCTGTTGCCTGTTTTCCTGCTGCTGCTGATGTTGCCTGTCTTCCTGCTGCTGCTGCTGCTGCTGCTGCTGCTGCTGCTGCTGCTGCTTGTTGCCTGTCTTCCTGCTGCTGCTGCTGCTGTTGCCTGTGCTGCTGTTGCTTCTTCTGCTAGTGCTTCTGCTGCTTGCCTGTCTTCTGCTGCTGCTGCTGTCTTGTTGCTTGTATTCCTGCTGCTGCTGCTGCTGCTGTTGCCTGTCTTCCTGCTGCTGCTGTTTTTTGCCTGTCTTCCTGCTGCTGCTGCTGCTTGTTGCCTGTCTTCCTGCTGCTGCTGTTTTTTGCCTGTCTTCCTGCTGCTGCTGCTGTTTGTTGCCTGTCTTCCTGCTGTTGCTGCTGCTTGTTGCCTGTCTTCCTGCTTCTGCTGCTTGCCTGTCTTTCTGCTGCTGCTGCTGTTGCCTGTCTACCTGCTGGTGCTGCTCCTGCTGTTTGTTGCCTGTCTACCTGCTGCTGCTGCTGCTTGTTGCCTGTCTTCCTGCTGCTGCTGCTGCTTGTTGCCTGTCTTCCTGCTGTTGCTTCTGCTGCTTGTTGCCTGTATTCCTGCTGTTGCTGCTGCTTGTTGCCTGTCTTCCTGCTCCTGCTGCTGCTGCTGCTGCTGCTTGTTGCCTGTCTTCCTGCTGCTGCTGATTGTTGCCTGTCTTCCTGCTGCTGCTGCTGCTGCTGCTTTTTGCCTGTCTTCCTGCCTGATGCTGCTGCTTGTTGCCTGTCTTCCTGCTGCTGCTGCTGCTTGTTGCCTGTCTTCCTACTGCTGCTGCTGTTGCTGTTTGTTGCTTCTTTTCCTCCTGCTGCTGCTTGTTGCCTGTCTTCCTGCTGATGCTGCTGCTTGTTGCCTGTCTTCCTGCTGCTGCTGCTTGTTGTCTGTCTTCCTGCTGCTGCTGCTGCTTGTTGCCTGTCTTCCTGCTGCTGCTCCTTGTTGCCTGTCTTCCTGCTGCTGCTTGTTGCCTGTCTTCCTGCTGCTGCTTGTGCTGTTGCCTGTCTTCCTGCTGCTGCTCCTGTTGCTGCTGTTGCTGCTGCTGTTTATTGCCTGTCTTCCTGCTGCTGCTGCTGCTGCTTGTTGCCTGTCTTCCTGCTGCTGCTGCTGCTGCTTGTTGCCTGTCTTCCTGCTGCTGCTTGTTGCCTGTCTTCCTGCTGCTGCTGCTGCTTGTTGCCTGTCTTCCTGCTGCTGCTGCTGCTGCTCTTTGCCTGTCTTCCTGATGCTGCTGCTGCTTGTTGCCTGTCTTCCTGCTACTGCTGCTTCTTGTTGCCTGTCTTCATGCTGCTGCTGCTGCTTGTTGCCTGTCTTCCTGCTGCTGCTGCTGCTTGTTGCCTGTCTTCCTGCTGCTCCTGCTTGTTGCCTGTCTTCCTGCTGCTGCTGCTGCTTGTTGCCTGTATTCCTGCTGCTGCTTGCTGCTGCTGCTGCTCCTTGTTGCCTGTCTTTCTGCTGCTGCTGCTGCTTGTTGCCTGTCTTCCTCCTGCTACTTGTTGGCAGTGTTCCTGCTGCTGCTGCTGTTTGTTGCCTCTTTTCCTTCTGCTGCTGCTGCTGCTTGTTGCCTGTCTTCCTGCTGCTGCTGCTTGTTCCCTGTTTTCCTGCTGCTGCTGCTGCTTTTTCCCTGTCTTCCTGCTGCTGCTGCTGTTTGTTGCCTGTCTTCCTGCTGCTGCTGCTGTTTGTTGCCTGTCTTCCTGCTGCTGCTGTTGACTGTCTTCCTGCTGCTGCTGTTTGTTGCCTGTCTTCCTGCTGCTGCTGCTTGTTGCCTGTCTTCCTGCTGCTGCTGCTGCTGCTTGTTGCCTGTCTTCCTGCTGCTGCTGCTGTTTGTTGCCTGTCTTCCTGCTGCTGCTGCTGCTTGTTGCCTGTCTTCCTGCTGCTGCTGCTGTTTGTTGCTGCTGCTGTTGTCTGTCTTCCTGCTGCTGCTGCTTTGTTGCCTGTCTTCCTGCTGCTGCTGCTGCTTTGTTGCCTGTCTTCCTGCTGCTGCTGCTGTTTGTTGCCTGCTGTTTGTTGCCTGTCTGCTGCTGCTGTTTGTTGCCTGTCTTCCTGCTGCTGCTGCTGTTTGTTGCCTGTCTTCCTGCTGCTGCTGCTGCTTGTTGCCTGTCTTCCTGCTGCTGCTGCTGTTTGTTGCCTGTCTTCCTGCTGCTGCTGCTGTTTGTTGCCTGTCTTCCTGCTGCTGCTGCTGCTTGTTGCCTGTTTTCCTGCTTCTGCTGCTGATGCTTGTTTTCTGTCTTCGTGCTGCTGCTGCTTGTTGCCTGTCTTCCTTCTGCTGCTGCTTGTTGCCTGTCTTCCTGCTGCTGCTGCTGCTTGTTGCCTGTCTTCCTGCTGCTGCTGCTGTTGCCTGTTTTCCAGCTGCTGCTGCCTGTCTTCCGGCTGCTGCTGCTCCTGTTGCCTGTATTCCTGTTGCTGCTGCTGCTGCTGTTGCCTGTTTTCCTGCTGCTGCTGCTTGTTGCCTGTCTCCCTGCTGCTGCTGCTTGTTGCCTGTCTTCCTTCTGCAGCTGCTGCTGCTTCTTGCCTGTCTTCCTGCTGCTGCTGCTGTTTGTTGCCTGTCTTCCTGCTGCTCCTGCTTGTTGCCTGTCTTCCTGCTGTTGCTTCTGCTGCTTGTTGCCTGTATTCCTGCTGTTGCTGCTGCTTGTTGCCTGTCTTCCTGCTGCTTCTGCTGCTGCTTGTTGCCTGTCTTCCTGCTGCTGCTGCTTGTTGCCTGTCTTCCTGCTGCTGCTGATGTTGCTTGTTGTCTGTCTTCCTGCTGCTGCTGCTTGTTGCCTGTCTTCCTGCTGCTGCCTGTCTTCTTGCTGCTGCTGTTTGTTGCCTGTCTGCTGCTGCTGTTTCTTGCCTGTCTTCCTGCCTGTCTTCCTGTCTTCTTGCTGCTGCTGCTTGTTACCTGTCTTCCTGCTGCTGCTGCTGTTTGTTGCATTTCTTCCTTCTGCTGCTGCTTGTTGCCTGAGTTCTGGTGCTGCTTGTTGCCTGTCTTCCTGCTGCTGCTGCTGCTTGTTGCCTGTCTTCCTGCTGCTGCTGCTGCTTGTTGCCTGTCTTCCTGCTGCTGCTGCTGCTTGTTGCCTGTCTTCCTGCTGCTGCTGCTGCTTGTTGCCTGTCTTCCTGCTGCTGCTGCTGCTTGTTGCCTGTCTTCCTGCTGCTGCTGCTGCTGCTTGTTGCCTGTCTTCCTGCTGCTGCTGCTGCTTGTTGCCTGTCTTCCTGCTGCTGCTGCTGCTTGTTGCCTGTCTTCCTGCTGCTGCTGCACCAGCCTGTCTTCCTGCTGCTGCTGCTTGTTGCCTGTCTTCCAGCTGCTGCTGTTTGTTGCCTGTCTTCCTGCTGCTGCTGCTGCTTGTTGCCTGTCTTCCTGCTGATGCTGCTGCTTGTTGCCTGTCTTCCTGCTGCTGCTGCTGCTTGTTGCCTGTCTTCCTGCTGCTGCTGCTGTTTGTTGCCTGTCTTCCTGCTGCTGCTGCTTGTTGCCTGTCTTCCTGCTGCTGCTGCTGCTTGTTGCCTGTCTTCCTGCTGCTGCTGCTGCTTGTTGCCTGTCTTCCTGCTGCTGCTGCTGTTGCCTGTTTTCCTGCTGCTGCTGCTGCTTGTTGCCTGTCTTCCTGCTGCTGCTGCTGCTTGTTGCCTGTCTTCCTGCTGCTGCTGCTGTTTGTTGCCTGTCTTCCTGCTGTTGCTGCTGCTTTGTTGCCTGTCTTCCTGCTGCTGCTGCTGCTTGTTGCCTGTCTTGCTGCTGCTGCTGTTTGTTGCTGCTTCCTGCTGCTGCTGTTGTTGCCTGTCTTAACATGTATATACATATGGACATGGAGAAAAAACTTCCTACAGAGAGGGAAGAAAAAACACGTGGGGTGTGCTAAACATTGTGGGCATAGGCAGTGAGCGTCGATGGGCATCACTGCACGCCTTCCTGCGTCTGGACAGATACTGCAACACAGGAGACATCGTTGCGGCTGAGCTGTGACGTAACGGGTTACGGTCTCCTCTGGAACGGTGAAGCAGTCATCGTAGGAGTCGCTGCAGGTTTTCACTCAACCTGGGGCACGACATGCTGGTGCCCTGGAGTGAGGCGTCGACAAAACTCGGCAACTGGACAGGACTTCTGGCAAGCGACTCAGGAGAACACTTCTCGACTGGTACTGTCGCTGGGCTGTCACTGCCGGCGAGCGTGGAGCGAGTTGTGGAGAGTCGTGGCATCAGACGACTGGGCGAAACATCTGGGAGTCGTAACATCATACACCAGACTGCAGTGAGCGAGCTATCAGTCAAAGTGACATCTTCTTTGTGCAGGCTGCTCACTGAAGCTTGTGACACGAGGCTGACACAGTGTCTCATTCTCTCGGCAGTTGGAGTTATAGCAGAAGTTAGTCTAAGCGTCCCCAGACTTGTTTCTCTACATATAACTGCACTCTGAAGATCTGGAGGTGAAGTGAAACAAATCTCGATGGGAATCGTAGCAGGTACGATTCTGCAGAACATCACGAGCGACGAGCATAAAAGCTTTCTGTACAAGAGGGCTCGGGCTCAGGGCTGTCTGATAGCTGTCAAACACACTGGTCACACGGGTGACTTAACACAGTGGTGCTACTCAGGTCTGGCTCAGACCTCACTGGACACACGGAAACTTTAAACACACCGCGGTACATATGGTACACTAACATGTGAGAACACTGACTGAGAGGAATTAACACACGACATATATCTTCTCTCAATCTTCTCGACAATACTGCAATAATTACTAGAAACACTCGATGTGACATCATGTGATGTCGCGAGGTGACGTCAGCAGACATCTCGAGGTGACGTCAGGCAGACATCGTGAGGTGACGTCAGCAGACATCGTGATGTCATGAAGTCGGGCAGAATCGTCGGTGACGTTAATGTGATGCGGGCAGCAGACCACAGCATGAGGCCTGGGACATCTGGTAACTCACGTGGCTGGTAGATCCACGTGACATCGCCCACACCCACGTGGCGTCGGGATCCACATGGCGTCGTGATCTACGTGGCATGCTGATCCACTTAGCTTCGAGTGGCCTCGGGCACTCGGATACACAGCTCTGGCAATGAATTCACATGGAAAACAGCAGAAAACACAGCAGAGGGAGTGGGCAGTGGCGAGTGTATGGTAGACGGGTGAGCGTGAGTAGGGCGAGCATGGGCAAGGTGAGGAACGGCCACTTTCTCTCCTCCTCCCCCACCCAGAAACACATGGAGAAGCTCACACTGGACGCAGAAATCACCACAAAACTCACCTCTGGCTTGCTGAGACAGCTGTGCTGAGCTGAACAATAACAGCAACATACAAGTGATGCTGAACACGTGACTTGGGAAACAGCGTGGGGTCACTTACAATTCTCGGAGAATTTCGGCAAATTTCGGCCTGGATCCTGCTTGTACCTGTGTCTGGATGCTCAAACGTGCAGACACGACATCAGGATAACTCGTTGAGAGACGGATGCTTCATGCATGGGGTGATAAAGTGAAGATGACTTCATTCCTTCCTTCCTCTCTCCAGGCAAACACACTGCTGCGACCACCGCTTTCCACCATTTATAAAAGGATTTATTTGGTGTTCTGGTAGTGGGTGGTTAATGATAAACGTCTTCGGAGGCTTCTTATTCGCAAAAAGGGCCAATAAGGGCAGATGATCTGAGTAAATCTTGATAGGATAATGATAGATGATATCCCGAAAATGACTCAAGGCCCATACAATGGCTGAAGCTTCTTGCATAGGGTGATGAAGTGAAGATGACTTCATACCTCTCCTTCCTCTCTCCGGGCAAACAACTGCTGCGACCACCGCTTTCCACCATTTATAACGAGTTTGTTTGGTATACTGAATGCGGGTGGTTAATGATAAACGTCTTAGGAGGCTTCTTTGTTTATTGTTAAGTCGTGGTGGGTACACAGGCTTGTGTGTTGTGCCCTTGGCCCAGGCAGGGCCATCCCACGAGAGAGAGCTAGATGTAGGCCTTGTGTCTTCCTGCTAGGCCGCTGTGAGAGTGAGAGTGAGGCAAGGGCAGGCAGGCTGAAGTGGCAACGCCTATAGGTGGTAGCACCAGCATGGCGCAAAATATGAACTAAGCTGGCAGACAGCATGGGCTGTCTGTGCAGACAGTACAGGCTGTCTACAGTTGCCTGTCTTCCTGCTGCTGCTGCTGCTTGTTGCCTGTCTTCCTGCTGCTGCTGCTTGTTGCCTGTCTTCCTTCTGCTGCTGCTGCATGTGGCCTGAAATCCCGCTGCTGCTGCTGTTGTTCGTTGCCTGTCTTCCTGCTGCTGCTGCTGCTTGTTGCCTGTCTTCCTGCTGCTGCTGCTTGTTGTCTGTCTTCCTGTTGCTGCTGCTGCTTGTTGCCTGTCTTCCTGCTGCTGCTGCTTGTTGCCTGTCTTCCTGCTGCTGCTGCTGCTGCTGCTTTTTGCCTGTCTTCCTGCTGCTGCTGCTGTTTGTTGCCTGTCTTCCTGCTTCTGCTGTTGACTGTCTTCCTGCTGCTGCTGTTTGTTGCCTGTCTTCTTGCTGCTGATGTTTGTTGCATGTCTTCCTGCTGCTGCTGCTTGTTGCCTGTCTTCCAGCTGCTGCTGTTTGTTGCCTGTCTTCCTGCTGCTGCTGCTGCTTGTTGCCTGTCTTCCTGATGGTCCTGCTGTTTTCTGTCTTCCTACTGCTACTGCTGTTTGTTGCC
Organism: Cherax quadricarinatus; assembly: GCF_038502225.1. Taxonomy (NCBI): domain Eukaryota; kingdom Metazoa; phylum Arthropoda; class Malacostraca; order Decapoda; family Parastacidae; genus Cherax; species Cherax quadricarinatus. The sequence continues at coordinate 29,841,726 of NC_091335.1, forward strand.
TGTCTTGCTGCTACTGTTTGTTGCCTGTCTTGCTGCTTCTGCTGATGTTTGTTGCCTGTCTTCAAGCTGCTGCTGCTTGTTGCCTGTCTTCCTGCTGCTGCTGTTTGTTGCCTGTCTTCCTGCTGCTGCTTGTTGCCTGTCTTCCTGCTGCTGCTGCTGTTTGTTGCTTGTCTTCCTGCTGCTGCTGCTGTTTGTTGCCTGTCTTCCTGCTGCTGCTGTTGCTGCTGCTGTTTGTTGCCTGTCTTCCTGCTGTTGCTGCTGCTTGTTGCCTGTCTTCCTGCTGCTGTTTGTTGCCTGTCTTCCTGCTGCTGCTTGTTGCCTGTCTTATTGCTGCTGCTGCTGTTTGTTGCCTGTATTCCTGCTGCTGCTGCTGCTTGATGCCTGTCTTCCTGCAGCTGCTGCTGCTGTTTGTTGCCTGTCTTCCTACTGCTGCTGCTTGTTGCCTGTCTTCCTGCTGCTGCTGCTGCTGTTTGTTGCCTGTCTTTCTGCTACTGCTGCTGCTTGTTGCCTGTCTTCCTGCTGGTGCTCCTGCTGTTTGTTGCCTGTCGTCCTGCTGCTGCTACTGTTTGATGCCTGTCTTCCTGCTGCTGCTGCTGCTTGTTGCCTGTCTTCCTGCTGCTGATGCTGCTGCTGCTGCTGTTGCCTGTCTTCCTGCTGCTGCTTGTTGCCTGTCTTTCTGCTGCTGCTCCTGTTTGTTGCCTCTCTACCCGCTGGTGCTGTTGCTGCTTGTTGCCTGTCTTCCTGCTGCTGCTGCTTGTTGCCTGTCTTCCTGCTGCTGCTGCTGTTTGCTGCCTCTCTTCCTGCAGCTGCTGCTGTTTGTTGCCTGTCTTCCTGCTACTGCTGCTGCTGTTTGTTGCCTGTCTTCCTGCTGCTTCTTGTTGCCTGTCTTCCTTCTGCTGCTGCTTGTTGCCTGTCTTCCTGCTGCTGCTGCTGCTTGTTGCCTGTCTTCCTGCTGCTGCTGTTTGTTGCCTGTCTTCCTGCTGCTGCTGCTGCTTGTTGCCTGTCTTCCTGCTACTGCTGCTGTTTGTTGCCTGTCTTCCTGCTGCTGTTGCTGCTTGTTGCCTGTCTTCCTGCTGCTGCTGCTGTTTGTTGCCTGCC